>NC_133538.1:249374906-249487406 GCF_048544455.1 Silene latifolia | reverse complement strand
ATTTATTTACTTTAGTTTGTTTTGGATTTGGAACATCTGTAGTACTTTTTACAGTTTTGGGATTTTGTTATGTAATCACTTAAACTTAATTATCTAAAGTATGTTATTTTATGGTCAATTTGATATACATTGCCTCGGTTAACCGAGATGGTAGCACTTCCATGCATTAGTGGTCTTGGTAAGGCACCTTGGTGTATGGGCGTGTTGCAAAGTGGTATCAGCGCAACGATTTTGGAACCTGTAACTAATGAACCTAATGAATCTAGGGAGTCATAATAAAATAAACCCGGGTAGGAGTTGTTAGGAGCTTATGCAAAGACTTGGGAGACGTTCTAAAGTCGCGAACTCGCCCTACAACTTTGAACCGGTCACTATGGGGTGTCATGGGATTGCTATGTGTTTACTAATGTCCTATTGCATATGTTGGATGAGATGTTGTATAGCAATGTTGGATGAATGATTGTAGTGGATTGATGAATGTGGTGAAAAAAGGTGAAGAAGATGTATATAGTAATATGTTGTGGATGATCATGTTGTATGGTATAACTGATTTATAATGTGGGAATCTTAGTAACATGTGATTAGGGGATGTGATATATTATACTAATTTGTTATGACAGAAGTTATAGAATAAAAGCATGCGGGCATTACATGATTGGTAAGTTGAATACTATATGATCATGATGGATGTATTTGTTTGGCTTTTGTAGATAGTAAAATGTGGTTAGGGATACTGGTTTTTACGAGTATCGAGTTGGTTTTGTTTAGTTTGTTGTTGTTTAAGTTGTTTGGAAGTAAAAATTAAGTAGTTGTGTTTTTCGATTATAGAGAAGTTGTCTTTAAACTGTTATAACTTGAGATGCATATAAGATTTTGATTTGATTACACTTGGAGGTGATAGCTTGTTCTCTTACGATTCTAACGATAGGTCACACGCCCAAAATAACCAAAAAACGAGTGAGATATGACCGTTTTACGAAAATTGGACAGTGCTGAGAACTGCGTAGGGTACTCGATCGAGTAGCTCTTACTCGATTGAGTACCCCTTACTCGATCGAGTAGCCCTGGTAATTTTTTATAAGTGCTTCTGGCCTTCACCTACTCGATCGAGTAGGCTATACTCGATCTAGTAACCCCTGTTTTGGGTCATATGCTTATCTTTTGAATTCGTCGCATATCATGTTTAATTCAAAGGTGTTCTTTTACTTCTTTATGCATTGTTTTACGTATGTGTTGGCTCTGATGCGTAAGTTACCAGATCTTATGATGTGAGGAGTAGCACCTTATGATGGGTATGAGTTTGGTGGGGAGGACATGAGTTATATGTGGTTGTGATGGATAGTGGAAAAAGGAAAGAGAGATTGATGAGCTTATCGAGGCAGGGAGCATGTTTTGTGAGATGTGGTGAGTGATATAGTCGCGTTTTGAGTAATGTAAAAGTAAGTTAAATGGGTAAGAGGGTGATGTAAGTTTATGGAACGTGAGAATGAAAAGATTGAAATCAGGGATGTGAAGGGTGGTAACTTGGGATGTTTAAGGATTATGACGGAAGATAGTTATAACTGGGTTGGTTAAGGATATATGTGATGGAAGGTCGTTATAGAGGGATGGAAACGAATGGTGTATAGTAAGATCGAGTTATGCCGCGATGTTTAGGTAGTGGCTGAGTTTGGGAATTTGTATCGTCAAGAGGTGAAACTAGTGTGTGATTTCATTGGGCAATTAACGGTATGAAATGAATTTTGGTTTCTGACGACAATATGTAGATAAGCACGAGGTAGCGTTAAGTGGGTTTCTCATGGGATATAGTGGGTTGGTGCTCGTCAGACGGATTAGGTGGCGAGGCTAGTGGTGATGATGTGGGGGACAATTAGTTGATGAGTAAACATTGATTGTGTGAACTGATTAGTGACAAGTGTGAGTGATAGCATGATGAGAGAAGATCCATGGTAACAAAGAGTGAGATGGTACTGATATGAAATAATGGGATTTGAGTTTTGGAACAACGAGAAGGTAACCGGAGCAGTAAAGAGTTAGGTAGAAGGAATATGGAGATGAATTGTTAACTGATTTTGTCGAGTGTAAAAGGAAAATAATGAGGGGAATAAACTAAGAGAATGTTGACCAGAGTTATGCGAAATGGAAGTAAGGAATCGCCGAGATGTAGGATACTATGATGAGGGTGTGAGTCAATGGTTATATAGGAATTTCAAGACGACATGTTAAGCCATTAGTTTTGAGGAATTAAGGGAGTAGAAAGTTGGTAGAGTATCTGCACGATATGAAATTTGGGTGGGAAGTTAGGTGACAATATAATTAAGGATAGAATTGGAATGAATGTTGAGGTAATTTTGTTGATGGATTTGATGTTCGTTATTTGGGATGCTAACCGAGGATAGGAAAGAAACTATGATAATTAGAGGTGAGTGTAAGAGATTTGTTATATGAACAATGGTGGTGTCGTGGTGTTGTCACTAGTGGTTAAGGGTGATGATAGCCATTCTAAAGAGGTTGATTTTGTAGAGGCCGGATTGGTATGTAAGGTTGTAAGGGAAAATACAAAGTGGTTAAAGGAGGCGGTTGCTAGTAGATGGGTATTAATGGTATGTTTACATTTGTCAGGAGGTTATAGTTAGCGAATGGGAGAATGTGATATGAGGGGTATACGACTTAAACTCAGGCGAGAGGTAACCTTTATCAGGTGGTAACTTACATGATAGGGATTGGTTAGTTAGATTCGATTATGGGTCTATGAATTGTGTAATTGTTTGTGTGAGGTTCTGACCTCACGAGTGGTGGTATAATGCGATATTCTGTAAGGTTATTATCTGTTTATTCTGTATGATTTGTTGCGTTGTGATCTAGTAGAGCGATATTAAAGAAGTTTTCTTGTCAAGGAAGTTGTACTGAGTTAGTGTTTATGGGATTGTATAAGTTGTGATGGCTATTGATGTGGTTGTTGTGCCTCGAGTGGCGGTTCGGGCATGGTACTTCGTGTTGCGATGCGGGTACTTTTCCGCTGCGGTGCGGCTGTTGGTGACGGTGTTGCGATGCTGTCATCGGTTGTGGTAGAGTAGACGGGATACTTATGAGATGAGTTTTCGAAAATGTATACCAGTTATATAAATTGTTATTTTGTTTATTGATGTTTCTTCCCAGTTTCGAGTTGGGGGTGAGGGTAGAGTATAACATGGAAGAGAGTTGCATATGTTTCCATTGTTGTCATGGTATAGTGATATTCTATTAATGGGACACAGTTGTGAGAGGCTGTTAGAGTACTTTTGATCTGGTTTTAGGTGAAGTATTGGTTGACATAGTTGCGGCAAGAGAATTGTGGAACATATGTGGTACTGAATTGAAAACTACAGGTGGTTTATAAGCTTTTATTAGGACAGTGAGTACGAAATGTTGGGAATCAGTATCATGTTAAGTTATGGGTAAGTTTTGCGGTAATAAAAGAGAGAACTTGAGGATCTAGTGAGAGTGTGTGTGACAATGCTGGATCGTGAGTTCTGATTATGGAGATAAGCGCATGTATAGAGATGTATGTCGTTTTGCGGTAATGTTGAAGAGTTGGTGTGGTGGTTTTGCTGAGGATTTTATGGTATTGGTGAGATGGAGTGCAGAATAATTTGAGGTATGAGAGCTGTTAGAGTAAGAGAGCCTTGGAAATAGGAATGGTTATAGGTGTTGAGGTTATAGGAGGTTATCTTTGACATGTGGTGGTGATGAGGATAATGAGAAGTTATAGCTAAGGATCTAGTATTAGTGAGTTACGAGGACGTAACATTTATCTTAAGCGGAGTAGGATGCGACAAAGAGAGTTTGATGGTTCTACATGTTGTAGTAGATTTGGAAGTTTGAGTCTTGGTGGAGAATAAAGGATGGATTTGTTTTTAGTTGATATTGTTAAAAGGGTCATGGCCGTGCATGTAGTAGTGTAATGTTTAGGAGTGTGAGAATACTTTGATAGTGTTGACATTTGGATGTTGATGTGTATGAGTGTGAGTAAACTTCGAGGACGAAGTTCATTTTAAGGGTGATAGAATGTAACTGGTCGGACCCTCTCGGGCTATGTTTCGGTTACTTGTCGTTAGGAGCACCTAGACCAAAACAATATTTATATCTCCACAAACAACTCTACTATTAGTAAAGAGCTAAGTAAAGTTCGGATCCCAAGGGACGGGTATTGAAGTAAGATTTTCGATTGTAAGTAGCGGTGTCTAGGGGTGTCACAATTTGGGGTTTGAAGTAGAAGATCACTAAACTAAATAGCAATAAAAGTAAACAAGCAAGATGATTAAAAAGGGATGTAAACAATGTGGGATTTATCTGTATGCATCCCTTTAATTTTAAGGATTATAACGAATTATAAAGTGATGATTACGAGTCATAAAACTAAATTGCATAAACAAAACGTAAAGGATTAAGCAATAAACCTTCGGTCCTAGCAAATTCGGCCTAAGAACAATATCGCAATGATATTCGCCTATTAGTTGCACCCAAGACGATATGAGAAATGCCCTTAACTTGTTGCTAGAATCGATCCCCAACTTTCAGTAAATTAATTAGGGTTTTTATTTTTTGTGTTTTTAGATGAGAGGCAAGAATGGGGAAATGAATTAAGGTAGAAAAATGTTCTCCCCTCTCCTATTATGTAAACCGAATAAGAGTTAAATGAGGGAGATATTTTTCTCCAAAATTTCGGCCCAAATCCGAAATTAATAAGGAGTATAATTTCCTTATTTTCGGTTATTCCAAAAATGTATAAAATGTGTTAAATATAAATTGTCATCTAGTGAGGATCGATCCCATAACCTCTTGGTTTGAGTACCCTTACTATTACCACTATGACACATTCATCTTGTTGATTAAATATAACCGATTACATTTAATTACGAATTAACATATTAATTCGTCCAAGCTTACATCATATACATTAATTAAATATAACTTATTATATTCAATTTACGAATTGACAGTTAATTCGTCTCAACTAATATTATTTAATCGGCATTAAATAATCGTCTCATCAACACATTGACTAACTGTTTAGTCATATAAGGCATCAATGTGATTACATTTCCATAACCACATCTCTCAAACACATCCTATAGGTGTGACCTTTAGGGACCAGTTGATCACCGCCATCTGTATGATAATAACGTCAAACTCTCTAGCAAGCCAACCGTTATTAGGTAATCGTTAATCAACTGATTAAAATACGAAGTGAAGGAAAAGTAGATCTATATACTTACATATTCATATATGTTTTAAATTAATTTGTCATAAAATTAACTAATGATCTTATGCATGCAAACATTTAAACAAAATAAAGAAGAAACTTGTTCTTACATTGGAAATTTGGTTAATATGGGCACAAGAGAGATCACCTTTCTCTCTTGTTCTTGAGCTTTCCCTTTTGGATGAACAAAGACCCAAGTGTAGGATCTCTCCCAAGGATTTATACCCAAAGCTTACTCTTAATTAAAATTAATATTATAGTTACTAGTACAATTTTAATCTTGAAGAAAAATGACCCAAAAATATTATAAAACACTTAATATTTTCGGTTTTGGGAGAGAAGAAGAAGAGAGCTTTTTTGTCTCTCTAGAATTCTTATTTTGGATGAGTAAAGAATGAATGATACACTACAACATTTAGTGTGTTATTAGGTAAATAAGATGAAAAACCATAATGGTTTTTCCATCTCAAAAACCGGGTGGAAGGGGGGGATTTTGGGGAGCCAATGCATGCTTGTGTTGTTCTTTACAATAAGCAATAGGTTGCAAGGCTAGTCTATAATGCAAATGATTGTGTTTTCCACTAATTTAAACAACACAATATTTTGCGTAATCCCCTCTTAATTTCGGTACACTCATAAAATGGAACACATTTTATTTTTGTCAAATTTGTCAATATGTCACATGTCATATGTTACATAAATTTGTTATGTATTTTTAACATATTAAAAATCAACGTATTAATAAAGTACGTCATATACAAAAATCGACTTAGTAATTCATAATTACTTGTACCAAAATATTTCTCCAATTATAAATCACAATAAATTGTATTTATAATATCATTCAAATTTAATTGTTTCCTTAAACAACAATTTCATCTGAGTAATGATACAATTCGATTACTCAGACCGTATCTCATTTAATCAAATTTCAATGTGATACGTAAATTTTTCCTCCAAAATCGTCCGTCAATTTTCAAGTAATTTAATTAACTCGCAACGTTATACGATTAATTAAATGATCAATTAAGAGTGTTGCCCTATAGGTATGACCTAGGGGTCAATCGATCACCACCGTCTGTACGTGCACGAAATGTCAAACTCTAGTCAGCCAATCATTACCGATATATGTTGATCAGTTGATAGTAAAATATTACTTCCCAATTGTATTCTTTATAATGAGACTTAAACATGTGATCATCATGATCAACAGTTGTGATCGCATTATTGTCGGAGGACACATATTCCAGCAATCTCCCACTTGTCCTCGACAAGTGTGCGTCACCAATTCTCTTGTCCTATTACTATCTCCCACTCAATGCAAGGTGTCTTTCGGTCGTACTTGCAAGTGATCATATCGAGAGTGGTTTCCTCGATCCGGAGAATAACTCGATTGACCGGATTTATCTATCATAGATACCTTCCGAGCGTGGCCACGCATTTCCAGTTCATTACTCCTCGAGTGGCCCTGAGATATTGTTATAACCCTGACTAGGGATGGACAATTCCTATCGCACTCATTCCCTTCGACTAGCCACAGCCATCATAACCCAAAATATGCCCATTTGACCCCATTTACGAAGGTCGTAGTAACACAAATCAAAGTTAATCAAAATCGTGCCATCTTAGGCGAATAGTCTTTAGTCAAAAGAATCGACTCATTTGAATACTATAGCATCTCTCGCCACGACCAGGCTATATAAATTTGCCAGAACTCTATAAGCGGTCATTAGGCCCGACAAAATGTTCCTAACAGTCTGCCTATGTGATCGACTAGTCATCTCACATGACTCTATGGCACTTGAACTTGCCATCAATCGCATCACACTCTAGTCACTTCGAGACGTCACCTCATGTAAGTAACTATGGGCAAATACAATGTTAATCCATGTTCACTTTAACGGGGTTCAATTGTCTCCACAACCCGTTTGGATATAACAATGTACAAGGTGAGTTAATAATAACTCAAACGACAAATGTCGACATCACACTCGGGTAGTCAATACCATATTACAACCTTGTGATGTATATCGTAAGTGTAAACACTTATTGATTGCAATAGAAGTTTAACATGCCATGTGTCCATGTGTTCAAACTTCTTATAATCGCATTTTCCTTTACATTCATGTTCTCTCTCATAGCATGAATCTTACCAAGTACACATCAAGGTTCCCGACCTCGGTTTTGGTTCTTTATCTTGAAAGAACTTCCTTATCGATTATCACATAACGAACGAATTTGTGGTGAATGATATAACTTGTACTGATCAAATACTCCATCCACACACAATGCACTAGGTATATGTTTTGTAGAGTCTTACAACAATTTGTCAAGACGATTGGTCTAGCACTTCTCACAAGTTCTAGCATATTTGGAAGGATTAGTTTTGAATAACCTCTTATTCAACTAAGTATCTTTCCAATAACCTCTTATTTTTCCTTTTGATTTGAAAAGTTTAGGATTTTCATAAATCTTTACGTGTGTTTGAACTTTCTATAATATGTGCAACCTCTTAACACATAATACAAAGATTCATTAAACACCGAAATCGCTCATCGGATTCTACTTGAGAATTCATGACGTTTCTATTATGGCTTACCAATCAATCATCATGCTCTTATGCATATGATTCATAATTGGACATGTACATGATTATTCTAATGGCGGAAACACTAGTTACTAATAATCATGAGATCAACCGTTCATAGGTTCAATGAACGACCATGAATGCTAATGGCAATTCCATTTTCATCTACATGAATAACCTATGTGAATGTTGATACGATGTGTATCTCTTAATACTAATCCAACATCCCTTGATGTAATTGGATTCATCATAGTCCATTTTCATCCAGAATTGAAAACTCAAATACTTCTTTATGAAAGAAGATATTAGCTCGTCATTCCTAATGAGTAATGAGTTGTAAACATTCAGAGGATGACAGCTCCCACTAAATCCCATGTCTTCACATGATAATTTGTAAACTCCCACTTAATTCCACATGTTTCGAAATTGATTACTCAATTGAACACATTTCAAAATTTTGGAATGTATGTTGCTTTGCAAAGTTATTAAGATAAAACCATATATGTTCTCATCATATCCTTTCAAAATTCCTATTTTGAAGAGGTCTCATTTTAACCTTATTGGAAAGAGATTTTAAATCTCTAACACACTCATGTCATAATGATGTATGGCAATGTCATTTATTAAATATAAGTAATATCTAATACACATCCTTCAAAATATCCCTTTTAGAAGGATGTTTAACCAATTCATTTTCATAATGAGGTTGAGTAATGACATCTGCGTGGTTTAAAACTTTGGCTATTGGAGATATCGGTATATCAATCCTTGCAACTTCTAGTGATAAATATCGCTTATTACTAGGATGTTACATTGATTCATTTAGGCTCTTAAGTAAATCTCAAGGTTGAAACTATTGGTCAAAAATTCATAAACTTAGTCAAAACTCTAGTTAAGACTTTACATTAGTCATTTTGTTCCAAAACTTTCTTTTGGTCTCCTCGTGTAGTTATCTTAAGAATATGCTCTTATGATTACTTCACTTGGTCTCTTTAGTCATATAGAACTTACTTGAGACGATAGATCTCATCTATTTGGTATACTATGTGAATAGATATACCCTTTATTCAAATCATTCTACCTTGCGTAGATCTCATTTACACAAGTACACAAATTTTTCTTGTCTCGTGTGTTGTGTCCTCATTTTTCTCCCACTCTATCTTTAGAATAAATACACTATAGATTCAAAGATAGCATATGAGACACAAATAATGATGTTGAAGTTATAAGGAGAACTATCTCATAGATTGACTAATAGTTTTAGATGTGTACTTGGTGATTGACATACCTTTAAGAGACTTCGTAGACTCAAGGTAACTTTGTAAATGATCATACACAATCCTTAAGCATGTGGACATATAATGAAACCCGTCATTATATTTGTCTATTAGATCACTTTAAGTTATATGTTTCTAAGAGTAAGCATTTAAACATGAATTTTTAGAACAAAAGGATAAGATGATAAAACGGGTGACTTGGGTTGCAAACCAAGTCACCATTATCCAAAATACAAACCATTATCCAAAATACCTTTCCATGTCAAACACGGAAACTTAAGGTTCTAAAATCCATAACATGAATAAAATAAGACAATAAAAAGCAAAGCTCCATAAGAGCTATTCCTAGCTTCTTGATGGTATCTTATGCTTGCTTTTCCTTTCCCTTGTCTTTGCTTAGTGGAGGCCTTATTTACAATAAAAAGGGAGATACATTATCACAACTTTGTATCATAATACCATAGTTGAATTAGAAACATAAAAGAAAGGATAGTCATTTACCTACTGGAGTAATCTTTCCAGCCTTAATATCACCAAGGTATTTGGAACAATTTCTTTTTCAATGTCCCATACCATTACAATAATGGCATTTATCAAGAGGACCCTTCTTGATTTTTGAAGTGCTAGCTTCACAAGTCCTAGCTTTGGTGAATGTGGGAGCTTGTTTCTTACCCTTCCTCCCATTCTTCTTGAACTTCCCCTTACTCTTAGTGCTTATGTTAAGCACATCCTTGGGTGGGTTCACATTTAACCCCATGTCCCTTTCGGCTTGCACAAGTAACTTGTGCAATTCTTCAAGAGACACATCCTTGTCTTGCATGTTAAAATTCACCCGGAATTGAACATACGCTTTCACTTTGGACAAGGAGTGTAGAATCCTATCTACAATGAGTTCTTTGGGGATTTCAACCTTTTGAATCTTCAAGGTCTCGACAAGCTCCATAAGTTTGAGCACATGAGGGCTAACCTTTTGGCCCTTTTAAAGTCGAGATCAAAGAATGCCGCGGCCGCCTCATATTGGGCGATCCGCGGAGTTTGTGAAAACATTGTCACAAGCTTGGAGTAAATCTCATTAGCATTGCCCATTTTAAAGGCTCTCCTTTGGAGGTCCGCCTCCATTGCAAATATCAAGACATTTTTCATTGCGGCGGACTCCTTTTAGTAAGCCTCATATGCTTCCCTAGTGGCGGCGGTCGACCTAGTAGTAGGTTCGGGAGGAGAGGCCTCGGTAAGGTAACGAAGCTTGTCGTCACCTTGGGCGGCCAATTTGAGTTGGGCATCCCAATCGGAGAAATTTGACCCATTCTTTTAAAGTTTACATCGATCCATGAAGGATCGGAGCCATGATGAACTAGCGAGAGGCGTTGCAATAGGGGTTAGTGTTGCCATTTGTTATGAAAAAAGTGGTCTACAAAACAAAATAGAAGGAGTAAAACAAATGTCGTTTTAATAATAATACTCGTAAAAATTATAATTTAAACAAGTTTTATGCATTTTTCTAGTGACCTCTACCCAACTAGATAAATGATTCCAAGACCCAAATTCATATCGACTTAGGCACGGTAGGGCCGATTCATCCTTTATCAATATAACTCGATGGATTAACGTTTAATCGATTCTACTTTTAGAACTCTTGGTCGATAAAATTACTCTAATAATTATCTATAGCCCAAAACACATCCGACAAGGGCACTGGGCACGGTATGGCCGATGAAACCCTTATCGAAAAACTTTTGTTGAGTTCAATCCAAATTTCGAATAAATGTGTCCATGATCCAAATCCACATCAACTCGGGCACGGTAGGGCCGATTCATCCCTTATCAACATGAATTCGGTGGATAGACATTTATCACCCACTTCCCCTACGTAACAAGTTTTGTACCCCGGTAGGGCCGAGTGCACTCCCTCGCGAAATAGGTTTTCATGGTTTCTACTATTTGGTAAGGCTATGTCTCAATTAATTGTTTTAGCGAGAGGTCATGTCAATTTATTATCTATCACGTTTTAAGTGAACTAAAGCGGTGAACTACGATAATTCTAATTGACACGGTCGATAAACTCGATGAAAGAAGATGATGCATGTTTTAGTTATGGCGATTTAGCGATGCATGTGACATAAAAATAAAATGCAAGCATAAAATAAATAAATCCTAGTATGGCCTTTCCTAAAATAGAAAAACTATTTAACTATTACATATTCGGAAACCAACTCCATTGGTCCCTTGAACTTCGGTTGTAGCACGCATCTCGAGGTAACACCGTCTTTATGTATCGCCATCTTGAAGAAATCCGTCTTTGGGAACTCCGAGATAAATTAAATTACATAGCAAATTACATAATTTCCTATTATACATTTGTAACTAAGATAAAATAAAATAAATCTATTAAATTACAAAACGGTGATACGAGATCACAATAAAATTACAACCGAATCGATATTCCCATACATTTCGGGAAATATCAATTAAAAACTAAGGCCATACTAAGTAAAATTACATAATTCAAAAATTACATAAATTAAATTATGACAATCATAAAGAAAATGCAGCATTATAATATGTATGAACATGCCCAATTTTATGCTAAATCGCCTTTAATTAGCCAATATCGTATATTACTCGGTTTTTACGGATTTGCGTGATTTCAACATTTTATAATCACAAAAATTACATAAATTCATATTTATGCATAAGTTAATTACCCTAACCTCTTAGGACTCAAAATTTAGTCTTCACTAATAATTTGACCATAATTAACTCATATTTATAAATTTGTTCATTAATGGACTAAAAATTTCAAAAATAAGCTATAAACTTCAAATAAATCACAAAATTTGAAATTTAAACTCATGAACATTCTGGAAAAATACCATGACACTCATAATGTTCAAAAAACTTAGGTTAAAAATTTCGAATTTTATCCGGAAAAACAATGTTGCGGTTTATCGGTTTTTAACAAAATAATCATAAAAACATGGAAAAATTATATTCATTAACTTTTCAATTTTAGATCTGAAAAAGATAATAAAATGCAACATATGATGTTTTTCTTTAGTCATAGAGTATGTTTTATTAATTTTTCATTAATTAAGTCACTATTCATGCCATTTTTTCTTCAAAAATCCATAAATCATGCAAAAAGACTTCACTATAGCCCATTATTTTACACACATCTTGTAAAATTGCATTTGACATCATACTAAATTTCTATGACCATATTCGAAATTTATCTCATATTAACCTATTTTTCACCTAAAACCGATTTTAATAATGAAAAATCCATTTTTCGAGCATAACATGTCCAAAAATTATGAAAATTTACAGGTTATCTAAAAATAATATATGTGACAACATATCTAAAAACCACTGGAAAATTCGAAGTATAGCTAATTTTAGACCGAAAATGACATTTTTACTCATAAAATCATATTTAAATGCCATTATTGTATAATATGAACAATAAAAATCCGTAAATTTAATCAAAATATCCTAAAACATTTTAGGACCAGAAATTTAACATGCATAAATTAATTTCGTGATATATCATAATAACACAAATTATTCAAGTTTTATATGTTATTCTTATAACAAGGAAAAACTTTTAACCGATTTGCATGCAAACAACCATGGCTCTTGATACCGATTGAAGGAAAAGCAGATCTATATACTTACATATTCATATATTTTTTAATTTAATTTGTCATAAAATTAACTAATGATCTTATGCATGCAAACATTTAAACAAAATAAAGAAGAAACTTGTTCTTACATTGGAAATTTGGTTAATATGGGCACAAGAGAGATCACCTTTCTCTCTTGTTCTTGAGCTTTCCCTTTTGAATGAACAAAGACCCAAGTGTAGGATCTCTCTCAAGGATTTATACCCAAAGCTTACTCTTAATTAAAATTAATATTATAGTTACTAGTACAATATTAATCTTGTAGAAAAATGACCCAAAAATATTATAAAACACTTAATATTTTCGGTTTTGGGAGAGAAGAAGAAGAGAGCTTTTTTGTCTCTCTAGAATTCTTATTTTGGATGAGTAAAGAATGAATGATACACTACAACATTTATTGTGATATTAGGTAAATAAGATGAAAAACCATAATGGTTTTTTCATCTCAAAAACCGGGTGGAAGGGGGGGATTTTGGGGAGCCAATGCATGCTTGTGTTGTTCTTTACAATAAGCAATAGGTTGCAAGGCTAGTCTATAATGCAAATGATTGTGTTTTCCACTAATTTAAACAACACAATATTTTGCGTAATCCCCTCTTAATTTCGGTACACTCATAAAATGGAATCCATTTTATTTTTGTCAAATTTGTCAATATGTCACATGTCATATGTTACATAAATTTGTTATGTATTTATAAAATATTAAAAATCAACGTATTAATAAAGTACGTCATATACAAAAATCGACTTAGTAATTCATAATTACTTGTACCAAAATATTTCTCCAATTATAAATCACAATAAATTGTATTTATAATAATTCATTCAAATTTAATTGTTTCCTTAAACAATAATTTCATCTGAGTAATGATACAATTCGATTACTCAGACCGTATCTCATTTAATCAAATTTCAATGTGATACGTAAATTTTTCCTCCAAAATCGTCCGTCAATTTTCAAGTAATTTAATTAACTCGCAACGTTATACGATTAATTAAATGATCAATTAAGAGTGTTGCCCTATAGGTATGACCTATGGGGTCAATCGATCACCACCGTCGTCATTTACGAGAATGTCAAACTCTAGTCACCAATCATTACCGATATATGTTGATCAGTTGACAGTAAAATATTACTTCCCAATTGTATTCTTTATAATGAGACTTAAACATGTGATCATCATGATCAACAGTTGTGATCGCATTATTGTCGGAGGACACATATTCCAACAGAAGTATACCCTTGTGAACCTGTAAGAGATTTACAAATGTTATCACACTAATTTGTGGAGGACACAAGCTCCAACAAACTCCCACTTGTCCTCACAAGTGTATGTGCGATAACCGATTCTCATATCCTAAAATTTCTCCCACTCAATGTAAAACAATTTGCAAAATCTTTATTCACAAAGGTCGTATTTTACAAGCGATCATTATCAAGAGTGGTTTCCCCGACTAGAGAGTAACTTAACTGATAAACGAATCATCATCCGAGCATGGCCATGCATTTCAGTTACAACTCCTCGAGTGGCCCTGAGAAATAACTATACCTGATAAAGGTTGGAAATTTTCCTCAACTCGAATCCTGCAGATGTAAGCACAGTATGAAATGACCAAAAAAAATCTACTTAGCCTCCAGTTACGGCAGACCGTGAGAAAGAAACCAAAGTCACCCAAAAACTGCCTTAATCTCAAGAGACAGTCGATAGTCAAAAGAATCGACTCTAGGAACACAATGGACGTCATATCCACGACCTGGCACCGAATGTTTTTAAATATTTAGGACTCCATTACGTTGTCACAAAAATTTGTCCTACGAGGTATCGTTATAATCTCGCATTTGTGATCGATCAGTCAACAGTTTGACTTTTGGCTCGTTGAACCCACCATCAATCGACTGCACAATATAATAGCCAGAGTTATCAGCTCTTGTAGGCGATTACGGACCAATACAAAATATAATGTAATTCAGTTCACTTTGTGGCGTTCAAAGTTGTCAGTACAATCCACATGAAAAACAAAATATTATAATAAAACGATAAAGTTATAAATAGTATATGAAAGAGATAATGTATCAAATTCATAATCAACTACTATAACTTAGAAACACGTTTAATTCCCATGGAAATAACGTACCCTTCATGCTTATCAAAATTCAACGGTTTAGTGAGAGGGTCCACGATGTTATCATCCATCGCAATCTTGTCAATCACTATCTCTTCTTGATCCACGTAATCACGGATCAGGTGAGCTTTCCGATGTACATGTCTAGATTTGTTGCTAGACTTAGGCTCCTTAGCCTGGAAGATGGTACCTCTATTGTCACAATATATGGTGATCGGGTTATTAGAACTAGGAACTATCGTAAGTCCTTGTAAGAATTGACGCATCCATATCGCTTCCTTAGCTGCTTCCGAAGCGGCATAGTACTCGGATTCAGTGGTAGAATCTGCTACAACACTCTGTTTGGAACTCTTTTAGCTGACCGCAGCACCATTAAGAATGAAGACGAACCCGGACTGAGATTTTGAATCATCTCGATACGTTTGGAAGCTAGCATCTGTGTAACCGATTGCGCATAGCTTAGTATCGCCTCCATAAGTCAATACCCTATCCTTAGTCCTCCGTAGGTACTTGAGGATATTTTTATTAGCTATCCAGTGTGTTTCACCTAGATTCTTTTGGTACCGACTCGTCATACTCAATGCATATGCCACGTCTGGACGTGTGCATATCATGGCATACATGATTGATCCTATTGCAGATGCATAAGGAACACGACTCATGCGCTCAATCCCTTCAGGCATCGTGGGTGACTGAGACTTGCTCAACTGCATCCCAGACGTCATTGGAAGGTTCCCCTTCTTGGAGTTGGTCATACTGAACTTCTCAAGAATCTTATCCAAATAGGACTCCTGACTAAGTGATAACGTCCGTCGTGATCTATCTCGGTAGATACGGATTCCCAAAATGCGTTGTGCCTCACCCAGATCTTTCATCTGGAAATGGTTATTCAACCATTCTTTAACCGAAGATAGGAGAGGAATATCATTCCCAATCAAGAGTATGTCATCGACATACAATATCAAGAATACAATCTTGCTCCCACTCGACTTGATGTATAAGCATGGTTCCTCGACCGATCAAGTGAAACCATACTCTTTTATCACCTGGTCGAAATGATGATTCCAACTCCGAGAAGCTTGCTTAAGTCCATAAATGGAAACGCTTAAGCTTGCATACTTTCTTAGGATGTTCAGGATTTATGAAACCTTCGGGTTGCACCATGTACAACTCTTCCTCCAAATAACCGTTTAAGAAGGCGGTTTTCACATCCATTTGCCAAATTTCATAATCATGAAAAGCGGCAATCGCTAAGATTATCCGAATGGAACGTAGCATGACTACAGGTGCAAAAATCTCATCATAATGCAATCCGTTCACTTGAGTGAAATCTTTTTCCACTAGTCGTGCCTTATGGGTATCTGGTTGCGCGTCTACAGAACGCTTTATTTTGTAAAGCCATTTGCACTGTAGAGGTTTTACCTTATTAGGTAAATCAACAAGATCCCATACGTCATTCTCATATATAAAGTCCATCTCGGATTGCATGGCTTCGAGCCATAGCTTTGAGTCAGAACAGACCATTGCACCTTTATAGGTAGCGGGTTCATTACTCTCTAGAAGTAAAATGTCATTCTCCTTGACCATACCAATGTATCTGTCCGTAGGTTGAGAGACTCTACCCGACCTCCTAGGTTCCTCAGGAATGTTAACGGTATCATCAGTTGGAGGAACAACTTCCTCCATCCGTTCCTCGGTTGTTGGTTCTGGAATCTCCGACAGCTCGAAGGTTCTATTACTCGTCTTGTTCTCGAGAAATTCTTTCTCTAAGAACGTCGCACTAGCCGCAACAAAAACTCGATGTTCGGTAGGCGAATAGAAGTAATGACCAAATGTTTCTTTTGGATAACCTATAAAGTATGTCTTGACCGGTCGCGGGCCGAGCTTATCCTCGTGTCTCCACTTGACATAAGCCTCGCAGCCCCAAACCCGAATAAAGGACAAGTTAGGTACCGTTCCCTTCCACATTTCATATGGAGTCTTGTCGACAGCTTTAGTCGGACTTCAGTTAAGTATAAGAGCAGCTGACAAAAGAGCAAAACCCCATAATGAATCAGGCACTACCGTGTGATTCATCATGGATCGAACCATGTCAAGTAAGGTTCGATTTCTCCGTTCGGACACACCATTTAATTGAGGTGTTCCAGGTGGAGTTAACTGTAGAACGATTCCATAGTCTTTAAGGTGTTGATCAAACTCATTTGAAAGATATTCGCTACCCGATCTGAACGGAGTGCTTAAACCTTTCTACCCAGTTGGTTTTCAACCCTGTTCTGGTATTCCTTGAATTTCTCAAAGGACTCACTTTTGTGCTTTATTAAGTAGACATATCCATATCTACTTAAATCGTCCGTGAAAGTGATAAAATATCTATAGCCATCTCTAGCGGTAATTGACATAGGTCCACAAACATCTATATGTATGAGTCCTAATAGGTCACTAGCGCGCATTCCAACATCTTTGAAGGAAATTCGAGTCATTATGCCAATGAGACATGATTCACACGTGCCATATGTAGAAAAATTGAATGCGGGAATAGTCCCAATATCGACGAGTTTCTTCACACGTTTCTCATTTATGTGTCCCATTCGACAATGCCATAGATAGGTTTGATCTTTGTCACCAACCTTTAATTTCTTATTATTCACGTGTAATACTTCCGTGGTTTGGTCTAAGATGTAAATTCCATTCATGGAAACTGCTTTGCCATAAATCATTTCATTGAAAGAGAAAATACAGCTATTATCCTTTATTGAAAATGCAAAACCGTCTTTAGCAAGTACGGAAACAGAAATAATGTTCTTAGACAAACTGGGTACATAGTAAAAGTTATATAAAAATAACTCAAAACCACTAGGGAGTTGGATTACATATGTTCCCTTCGAGACTGCAGCAACTCGTGCTCCATTCCCGACTCGCAGGTCCACATCACCTTTTTCGAGAGGTATATGATGTTCTTTAGGCCCTGCAAATGATTACACAGATGAGAACAACAACCAGTATCTAGTACCCAAGTTCCGAAACTTGCATGGTTAATCTCAATCATATGAATATAAGATGACATACCAACAGGAACGATGCGGCCTGCTTTGATGCCCTCACGGTAGACGGGACAGCTCCTCCTCCAATGTCCAGTCTTGTGACAATGGTGGCACACAATGTCACCACCCTTGCTCTTTGCCTTGCCCTGTGAGCCACTAGTCTCACCAGGCCCACTCTTACCGTTTCCTGGCTTCTTGAATTTTGGCTTACCTACAGTTAGGTCGCCTGGAGCTTTGCCCTTACCTTTACCCTTGTTGGAAATCGTGAGAACATCCTGCTTCATGCTCCCACTCAATTTCATATCCTTCTCGGTCTGTACGAGAAGGGAGTGTAGCTCATGAGGACTCTTTTTCAAGTCATTCATGTAGTAGTTCGCCCTGAAAAGGGCAAAACCATCGTGAAGAGAATGAAGCATTCGGTCAATGACAATGCTCTCACTGATTTTGCAATCAAGTGCCTCCAATTTCTCGACATTCTCAATCATGTTAAGAATGTGTGGGCTAACCGGTTGGCCCTTTTGGAGTTTCGCATCAAAGAAGCGACAGGTATGCTCATAAGTAATGATCCTCGGTGCTTTTGAGAACTCGTTAGTGAGCGTGGTGAAAATCTTGTTCGCACCATGGGCAATGAAGCGTCTCTGCAAATTGGTTTCCATTGCAAAGATGAGTACGTTCTTTATCGCACCCGCTTCCATAACGAAATCACTATAAGCAAGTGACTCGTTAACTCCCGCATTGAGGCCTGGGTGTACCGGTATTGGCTTAGTTAAGTACTTGAGCTTACCGTCAGCAATGGCAGCATTCCATAGTGCTGCCTCCCAGTCCGCAAAGTTGGACCCATCATTCTTCAGTCGCGTGTACTGATTCATGTTGTCCATAAAAACTTTCAGCCAGGATTCGCGTCCAAGTGTGGCACTAGGCATTGGGATTTCGTTATTTCCAGCCATTTGTTGCAACAGTAATGTAAACGTGTTCTACACTGCGAAAAGAAGAATAAATAATAAGCATGTGCATTGTTTTAATTTAAGTCTAATGATCTAATGTCATAACGCGAAGACTCAAAACATTTATACAATTGACCTTCCTCAAGAATTATATAAATGATCCCAAGACTCAATTATCTGTAAATTTATAAGCCAACCTTTTGGCTAATTCTACTGTTAGAATTCTTGGTCGATAAATTTCTGTAAATTCTATCTTTAGTCCATCATAATCACGAGAAACACTTCGGACTATAATGTTGAGATAAACTAAGTCAACACAAACTACTTACCCAACGTAGAAGGGGTCATATTATGCCTAACGACGAAGAAGGGATTCATAGTTGTTTGCCCTTATAAAGACTAATCTCAATTTCCGTTTTAGAGGAAGATCCCATCAACTTTATTTTAATTCATTTTAAGTGAACTAATATCTAGCATGCGTGAATGAATAAACTAAGATGATGGTTTAATAAACATGTGACATCTGTATGTCTATGAAAACTAACATACAACCTATATGTGTCAATTTTCATGCATTTTAGTTGTAGGTGGTTTGCTTTTAGGCGGAATATGATGCATAAACTATCATGTGAATGAAAAGCAATAGGAACGGTAAAACGAAAAAAATCCTAGTGTGGCCTATCCTATCAAAATGAACATAAATACAACTTTGGAATCCATCCATGGACCCGAGAAGCTTGTATTGATGTTCCATCTTGATCCATGTAGCGGGAGTGAGCTCCAATTTCCATCTTTAGTCTTCTTTGAAAAATACAATAAATAGATTTACATAATAAACCTATTTATTACATTCTAATTTCAAAACCCAAAAACTAAAGAAAAAAAAGGAGATTCGAGATCTCAAATTACATTAAAAATTATGTTCCCATCATTACGAAAACATAATTAACTAAGGCCACACTAAGTATTACAAATTACAACTGATTGCAAAAAAAAACGTAAATAAATTCATTCAACGATTCATTCAACAAAAGAAAAGCATCAACTAAAAAATTTAAATATGCAAGACATAATTCTTTAACTATGTTGATTAATTTTATCCAAACCACCTATTTAAATTATTAAATTAAGTGACAATTCCTCAATTAATCACATTAATCTCAATCTTAATTCATATTAAAATTGTAATATGAATTTGATCCATCAATATTTTAAACTGCTTTAAAATAATTAGGTATCTTTAAAATTGCGAACCGTTTCACAACAATTAATCATACATTGAAATGTATAATTATAATTATTAGCCAAAAACAACAAAAAAAAAAAATTTTTATAAAAGTTCTCGTCAATGCAGCAAAAAAAACAAAACAACCCGTTTTTTTTTTCTTTCTTCACGGTTTTTCTGTAAAAACCGAAACAAAAAACAAAAAACATTTTTTTTTTTAAATCTGTCCATACGTGAACAGTAACAGAAACAGAAGAAAAAAAAATTTCCACGGCTAAAAAAAAAATTAAAACAGCCTTCCCTATTTTTTTTAAAAATCGGCATTATGCCCTAAATTATCAAAAACATGATTATTGATGAACAAAATCACTTATTGTTGCTATTAACAAGATTGGCATATTCGTCTTATAATTTAAACATGTAAATTTATGAAACATGATTCTAAACAACACTTTAGAACCATTTATGCCAAAAACAATATAGCAAAAAAACAATTTATCATCAATAAAACTAAGCAATTCCATTTACATATCAATTTAAATTTTATTAAATCAACATATCTACAAATTCATTATATTATCATTTTAACCTATTAAAACAATAATATTAATAAATCAAATGGAATCAAAACAACAAAAGAAGAACAAAAGCGGCTGGAAAAAAAAAAACAATTCGGCATAAAAAAAAATTTTCAGCCGTGTGCCCCTTTTTTTTTCCGAAACCCTAAAATTTTTTACATTCAATTTTACGAAAATCATCAAAATAAATTCCTGGCCTTGGCTCTGATACCACTTGTGGGATTTATCTGTATGCATCCCTTTAAATTTAAGGACTATAACGAATATATCATGATGAATGCTAGTCATAAAACTAAATTGCATAAACAAAACGTAAAGGATTAAGCAATAAACCTTCGGTCCTAGCAAATTCGGCCTATGAAAAATATCGCAATGATATTCGCCTATTAGTTGCACCCAAGACGATATGAGAAATGCCCTTAACTTGTTGCTAGAATCGATCCCCAAATTTCAGTAAATTAATTAGAGTTTTTGTATTTTGTGTTTTTAGATGAGAGGCAAGAATGGGAAAATGAATTAGGGTAGAAAAATGATCTCCCCTCTCCTCTTATGTAAACCGAATAAGAGTTAAATGAGGGAGATATTTTTCTCCAAAATTTCGGCCCAAATCCGAAATTAATAAGGAGTATAATTTCCTTATTTTTGGTTATTCCGAAAATGTATAAAATGTGTTAAATATAAATTGTCATCTAGTGAGGATCGATTCCATAACCTCTTGGTTTGAGTACCCTTACTATTACCACTATGACACATTCATCTTGTTGATTAAATATAACCGATTACATTTAATTACGAATTAACATATTAATTCGTCCAAGCTTACATCATATACATTAATTAAATATAACTTATTATATTCAATTTACGAATTGACAGTTAATTCGTCTCAACTAATATTATTTAATCGGCATTAAATAACCGTCTCATCAACACATTGACTAACTGTTTAGTCATATAAGGCATCAATGTGATTACATTTCCATAACCACATCTCTCAAACACATCCTATAGGTGTGACCTTTAGGGACCAGTTGATCACCGCCATCTGTATGATAATAACGTCAAACTCTCTAGCAAGCCAACGGTTATTAGGTAATCGTTAATCAATTGATTAAAATACGAAGTATACCCTTGTGAACCTGTAAGAGATTTACAAATGTTATCACACTAATTTGTGGAGGACACAAGCTCCAACAAACAATTGATAAAAGAGACTAGGGTGTCATGAGTTCATAGGGGATGCATGGGAATTGATCATACAAACATATTCTCAAATTATAAGCAAGCAATTATTATTGTGATGGATCGAGTTGGTTTATATCTTACAATCCTAGGAAGGTTTGGGTTCTGGAGCCGAATCGATTAGATTGTACAACACCTACAAGTCGACTTAATCCTCCCTACTCAACTATATGCATGGTCTAATGAGACTCGAGTTGGTTTATGTCTTACAAGTCTCATTGAAAAGGTAAGTGATGGGTAAAAAATGCAAGGATTCATAGGCTCGCATTTCATCAAACATAACATGTGCATAAGTTGAGATCACAACAAGCAAGCAAATAAATTATGAAAACATATTAAATTAAGCATGAATCATCCCCATGTTGGTTTTCCCTAATTACCCATTAACCCTAGTTAAGGAAACTACTCGCTCATTATCAAGTTTAGCATGTTAATAAGGTTGTCAATCACATTAACAAAGCAAAACATTATGAATAAATGAAGATGATTAACAATAATTAAAAGAGGATTAAGAGGATTATACCTACTAATGATTCCAAAATAAAGCAAATAATAATAGAAGTACTTGATGATTGATTGGAAGGTTGTCAATCTCCCAATAATAACCCAAATAATCTTCAATTACCCAAAATGAAAGATGAACAAGAGAGAGATTAAGGAAATGAGATTTGTATTAAGACTTGATTAAAAGTTGATTACAAGATTAAGAAGAGATTAGAATGATATAAACTACACTAGAGATTGATAAGAAGAACATGATTATCTAATTAGACTAATGGGGTATTTATAGTGGGGATTAGGTACACAAATTAGGGTTTACTAAGGACTTAAATGACGATTAAGTCTCTGAGGAATCGCTCCTCTCAAAAGAGATGCCAGTCTCCTTTTTGCCAGTCTTTCCGAAATATGCGCATCCTTCATGGAACAAGAAGAAAAGAAAGTTGTTGTAACATAATCCGAGCGTCTAAGGCATCGGGACGAGCGGATTCCTTGGCCGGACGCTCGGATTCTGGCCGTCTTGGAAGAGCGTCCCGAGGGTCAAGCCGCTCGGATTCTGGGTCAGTTTTCTTCTTTTCTTCCTCCTTCTTCCAACAATCCTTGGGGATCTTGTCGGAGATGCAAGGATCTTTCCTCATCATTGCCCATATACTATAATATGTACAAAGGCCTTCTAGTCTTGTCTTCTCTTTGATGCTTGGTCATTGAATTCAATCAATTTAGCTCTATTTTGCCATGAAAATGCAAGGTTTTCACTCCTTTCCTACCAAGGGAACAAAACCTCAAAGAATATGCAAAACAAAGGACTAAAGATAATAAATGACCTAAATATGCACTAAAAAGCATGGGAACAAGGCTAATTCGGGGACTAAATATGCTCAAATAATGGTAACATCAAATATCCCCAAACTGAACCTTTGCTCGTCCCGAGTAAAGAGGTGACAAAAACTAGGACCGTTATTTAAACTAACCTAATAGCATAGCCGATATGAGACAATTAGCGGGTCTCACTCCGCCCCTTCAACTCACAACAAGACAACCATGAGGTAGGATGCCTTCTTGCAAGGCAAGGTGGGTCATGCCAAAATGGCGACACATCCAAACATTAAAGCACACAAAATCAAGTAATGGATGCATCTACAAAAGAATAGCCACTTTCCTCATCTAAGTGGCGGAAATTATCTACAAGGGAAGCAATTCAAGGGTACACACTCCTTCATAGATATGGTTTATTCAAACTACTAAGCCTAGAAGGATACCAATAAATCACCTCCAAATTGTGTCAAGCTAGGGTACCTTTGTCCTCAATCGTTAAATGCTTTTGTCAAGAATAGACTCCCTATGGTGTTAGAAACACTGGAGGATCGCGGAATTCCCCTTCTTGCCTAGACAAGAAGAAGGGCCGTCCCCTCTCTACCATGCACAAAAATGGATACGATGGATAAAGGGATCAATAGATAGTTGAGTTTAATTTGGGAGTTTGCATTTGTTTTTTATTTTTCCCCCCAATTTCTTGTGGCATATAACATTTGAGAACACTTTCTTTTGCCATTTCTTTTTATTTTTGGCATTTCAACACTTGACAACTTTTCAACTTTTTGTATTTTTTCTTTTGAACATTTTCAAAGTCACCCCAATTAGTAACGAGGGTGCCTTATTTTTGAAGCATAGGAGTTTTCATTTTTGTTACTCTTCTTTTCTTTTGATGCATTTGCAAACTTTTTGACTTTTCATTTCGTTTTTTTTAACTCAAATTTTGAACAATTTTTGTGCCCATTCCCTTTGATGACAAAATGTATGGTAGAATATGGATGAATGATGGTTGCATGGTTTCAAGGCTCACCTTGGAATAAACGGTAGCCAAGGAGTTATCACACCACAAAGTACTCTTAACTAGGCCTTAATCCATGGGTCAAAGGATACTAGCATGACACATCCAAGGGTGTTTTACAAGTATTCTAACAAGAAAAGTCTTAAGAAGAAAAAGCATCTACTAGGGCCTATATACACTTGTCAAGCTTCCCAAGTAGACGGTTTCACAAAATTTTTCTAACATGCAAACTACATGCCATGATGCAACTAACATATATACATCCTAATGCATATGATTCTACCAACTAATATGCCAATTAATCTAAATGCAAGTCCTAAATTCACATTGTTTTTACCGCATCAATCAAAATAAAGCCACATACTCATTAACATAAAGAGGAAAAAAGAGATTGGAAAGATCATACCATGCGGTCTTCAATATCCTCATGTCTCGGATGTGGCGTAGTCGATCAATGTGAACAAGGATGAACAAACACAATATATACAAACAATATATACAAGACTACACTACAAAGGAAATGAACATGTTTTTGTATTTTTCAATTTTTCAATTTTTTCGATTTTTCGAAATTTTTTGATTTTTTTGGATTTTGGAATAAAAGTCAAGTTAGAATTTTTCATCCCCACACTAGTATGGGCATTGTCCTCAATGGCCAATACGATAGGAAATTATGCAAGTTGATGCATGATTTCTAAACTAAATGCAAGCTATACTAAGCTACACAACATGATGCATGGGTTTTTGTTATAGCGAAGAGCGTAATTTAGATTACCTCCCGATACATATGCATGTACTTCCCCAAACCAAAATAGACATTATTTCTAATGTCTTGAATTTCAGGGCAGTTCATGTACACGGAACGCAATGCATGAAACTACAAATTGTCATTTTGGATTTTTATGTGGGAACAATAAAAAGAACACCTTAATGGAGCCAAGGTGCTAGTCCTCCATATTGCTAGGACTCTCAAGACTATGATCAAGATAAAGAAAATAAAAGAAGTAGACAAACCATAAGAGTGTAGGAGCCTCCAAGGTTTGCTAATCCTCCATCATATCATCATTATCATCATTTTCCTCCATAGAAGTGGAATCATCTCCACTCCCGCTTTCACTTCCTTGCTCTTCCTCACTTTCTTCTCCTTCCTCATCTTGAGCTTCTTCTTCTTCAACATTCTCTTCAACCTCTTGTTCTTCACCTACCTCTTCATCACCACCCACATCATTGACAACCTCATCATCAACATTCTCCTCTTCACCCGGTCTTTCACCACTAGATGTGCTTGGAAATAAAATCTCCCTATCCGCCCAACTAGGCAAAGGACATGATGGATCAAGTAGTCCTTGCCTAGCTAAATGAAGGAGAGGCGGATATTGGGCCTTGTAGGCATCCACTCGATCATTATAGGCTTGTTGGTGCATTTCTCTCATGAGTAGGTTCATGTAATCATTTCCTACTTCAACAACCTTGGGTTTGAACTCTTGATATTTGAATAGGTAGGGTGGTGTGACAATGGAGGAGGAGGGCTCTTCGATCTCGCCTCTTTGTTGATGAATGATATACTCGGCTTCCTTGGAGAGTGGAAGAAGGTAGTTTGTTTGGTGAACACTCAATCGGCAAATCTTTGAAGGCAAGGTGAAGAATCTAGCTTCATTGGTTAGCCACCCATAGTTGGTGTCAAGAGAATCATACTTGACCCACTTAAACTTGTTAATCATGGCGTCCATATCAATGAGATGACCTCATTTGACCGCCACATAAGTTTTGTCTTTTTTGAAATTTGGGTCAAAGTGCTTGGCCAAATAGGTAACTAGTCCTTCATTCACAATAAAAGTGGTGCCCTCTTTACCACAATCGACATTAAGCCATCTTTCAACCAAAAGTCTTAGAGCATTATATGGCTTGGTATATTTCCTTCCTATGTTCAAGGCCGACTCAAGAAGAACAAAATCGAGCTTGGTAAGATGATTAGTGCCATTTCTTGCTATCAAAGTATTTCCAATGACCTTGTGCCACACTCTAATGCCCGAATCGTGGACTAATAGAGCACGACATGCATGAAAGCTCACAAATTTCTTTCCGGAAATTGCCTCCCAAAGAGGAGCGGGGTCATACTTTTCGGGGATCTTCTGATAATACGGTGTATCACTAAGGCCTATTATCTTACTCAAAACATCAAAGGTGATGCGTCTATTCACATTTGCAAGACGAAACTCGATGTATTCTCTAGTCTCCACCTTAGTAACTTTCAATGAACTTATGAATTCCAAGGTGAGGGAGGGGTATGTCAATTCTCTCATGGTAAACAATTTACCCAATCTCATGGCCTCAAAGAAGGCTTTGGTTTGTTCAAGAACACCCAACTTTGTCAAGGCATTTTCACAAATAAATTTTGTAGGCATAATGGTCTTCTTAGCAAAATGGACAAATTTATCCCTATGAGAATCGGAAGTGAAAATTACCTCCGGATAATTAGATAATTGCTCAATGACCGGAGTTGTTGTTGTTGTTGCTTCCATAGGGGGATCTTGTTGTTGAATTTCCAAATTTATATTAGAAACTACCAAAGCCTTTGAAGCTTTCTTTGCTTGAAGAAGTTGTTGCCTTTTTTAAAGTGTCTTTGCTTTAAGTGGCTTTATTGCTCCTTTAGTTCTTGCCATTGTTGATTACACCAAAGAAAGATTGAAATCTCCAATTTCTAGCTATACCCAAATCGATTCAAGATAAAAGGATGTTGCTTTGTATCTCAAAAATCGATTCAAAAGTTGAAGATTTTGGTGTTTGAATCAATTGATTTTATAAAAGGAGTGATTAATTTTTGTTGTGAGGAAGTTTTGATTTGATTTTGTTGAATTTGGTTGAGGAAATCTTGTTTTTAGTGATGGAGAGGATGAGGGTTTTGGGGTTTATGGGTAGTGTTTGAATGTTGAAAGAATGAAATGAATGAGGGAAGGGGGTTTAAAATACCCGTAATTTTCAAAGCAGCAGGGGAAGACGAGCGGCATGGGGCACGGGACGCTCGGATTCTTCATAAATAAGCTTCAGGAAAACTCCCCACAAGACGAGCATCTTTCCGGGAAGACGAGCGGATTCTCCAATGTGGGACGAGCGTCTTTTCTTAAAGACGAGCGGATTCTGTTACAGGAACTTTTCTTAAAGTGTTGCAGTAAAAAGACGAGTGGATTCTCCTTAAGACGGGCGTCCAGAATCAGACGAGCGTCTTCTCAGGTGGGACGCTCGGATTCTATTACAGACCAAATTTTTGATTTTTGCAGCTCAACAAGACGAACAGATTCCTCCTCAGATGCTCGGATTCCTGCAAGACGAGCGGATTACCCATTAAGCCGCTCGAATTCTTCTTGGACTACACGGATTCAGGTCCATCCGTGCACTGTATAATAACCCGTTTCATTTCCATTCTTCAAATCTCGTGTTCTTCATTGTAGGGGCACTACAAAGGCATGAATAGCCTAAGCAATTGCTATCCCCACACTAAGTTAAATCACTATACATCAATAAAATCATTAGTCCCTCCCTCACTTCTCTCAAAAATGATGAATATCTTGATCAAGGCACAAAAATATAAATCCAAAAATGACAAAAATGCAATGTAAAATTAAAATGCAAGTTAGGGAGTTAGAATATTTACAAATGGTGGTTTGGAGAGGACTCCACCAAACTCTCATCCTTAGTGAGATGTCATGGGGGCATGTTCAAGGTGTTGTTGATGTTACTCAACACCTTGAAGAAGTAGTCGAAAGCTTGTTCATTGTCATGATAAAGATCCTCAATAGATCTTTGCACTTGTTGTTCTCCATGATGGTATTGGTTCATAGCATTACCAATGTAGGGATTGAATATCCCTTCGAACTCATCATCCCAAAGACCGCAAACTTCATCTACTTGATCATTAAAAATCTCTTGAGTTGATAGAGACAACTCTCCTCCTTTCTTGTTTTGGCCAATGAGGCCATCCTCTTCACTTATCATGGGTGAGCTTTTAAAGCTCTCTTTGTTGCTATTCTCTTGCTCTTTGAATGGAGCATCATCAACTTTGTTTTTCCATTGGAATTCCGACTTCTTCCTATCATCCTTCCGGCTATAGTGATCAACCATAAAGCATGGTTCATGCAAACGGGGAGCTCTCATGGTCTTGTCAAGATTGAAAGTTATGCTCTCGTCTCCCACTTCTAGAGTAAGCTCTCCGTGCTTCACATCTATTACCGCACCCGCGGTGTGCAAGAAAGGTCTACCTAGAATGATAGAAATATTGGAGTCTTCTTCCATGTCAACAATGACAAAGTCCACCGGGATGAAAAATTTCCCAACTCTTATGGGAACATCTTCCCATATCCCTAACGGTGTCTTCGTCGATCTATCGGCCATTTGGAGTGTGATGTTGGTACATTTAAGCTCTCCCATCCCTAACCTTTTACTCACCGAATACGGCATAACACTCACACTAGCCCCTAGATCACATAAGGCCTTGTTAATCGTGGTGTCGCCAATGGTACACGGTATTGAGAAGCTTCCCGGATCTTTAAGTTTCGGAGGTGAACTCCCTTGAAGGATTGCACTACTCACCTTAGTGAAGGCGGTAGTTTCAAGCTTTCGGATCAACTTCTTTTTCGTAAGGATGTCCTTCATGTACTTTGCATAGGCCGGCACGTGATTGATTAATTCCGTGAAAGGAATCGAGACTTCCAAGTTCTTGACAATTTCCATGAATTTCCCAAGTTGATCATCAAATTTGGGCTTAGCTTGACGACTTGGAAAAGGAAGTCTAATCACAATGGGTTCCTTCTCCTTGGCCTTGTCTTCACTTTTCTTTGAAACTTCTTCTTTTGTTAGTTCTCCTTCCTTGGAGTTTTGCACGATTTCCTCTTTGTCACTAGCTTCCACAACTTCATCCTCAACTTGCTTCTTCGGTCCTTCATATCTCGTACCACTCCTCAAGTGAATGGCACTAACCGTTTCATGTCTTGGTGGATTACCTTGAGGTGGTAATTGCCACTTTTGTCTTTGAGTACTTGAAGATGCTAGTTGGGTTAATTGAGTTTCCAACATTTTGGTGTGGGCTAGGATGTTGTTGATGGTGATGTCCTTTGCTTGACGATCCTTTTACATTTGAGTGAAAAACTCTTGTTGATTCTTTTGCATTTGGAGGACCGCTTTTTGAACATCAAAACCTTGGTCATTTTCTTGATTGTATGGAGTTTGGTTTTGGTAACCTTGGTTTTGGTTGAAAAAGGGTCTTTGGTTTTGGTTTCTCATGGGAGGTGGGGTGTATGTTGGTTGAGGGTTTTGAACATTTTGGATTTTGTATGAGAGATTTGGGTGGAATTTGGTGTTTTCATTGTAATAATTTGAATAGGGGGTACCATTCTTATATGCTTGAAAAGCATTCACTTTCTCACTAGTGCCCCGACATTCACTTTGGTCATGTCCCAAGGTTCCACAATTCTCACATATCCCACTCGGGATTGATGAAGATGCCGTCATGGCATTGACATATTGCTTTGGAGATTTTGAGGCTTCTTCAAGTCTAGCCATAGCCTTCTCAAATTTCAAGTTAATGGTGTCAATATGAGTACTAAGTTGAGCACCTAATTGAGTAATAGAGTCCATCCATGCTTTCCTCCTCTAATAGCTTTGCGAGGTCTACTATATTGTGAATTATGGACCGCCATTTCCTCAATCTTGTTCCAAGTTTGATTATTGTCAACTTCTGTGAACATACCATTTGATCCCATGTTGAGAATGTTTCTTAAGTCTTCATAAAGACCATTCCAAAATTGTTGTACCAAGAACCACTCGCTAAGTCCATGATGAGGACATGAGCGACAAATTCCTTTGAACCGCTCCCAAGCTTCATACAAAGATTCTTCATCCCTTTGCTTAAAACCCGTAATTTGAGCTCTTAGCATGTTAGTCTTTTCCGGAGGGTAGAATTTTTTGTAGAAAGATAGAGCCAACTTCTTCCATGAGTCAATTCCAACAGTAGTCTTATCCATGCCTTTCAACCATTGTTTTGCGGTGCCGATTAGAGAAAAAGGAAATAAGACCCATCGAATTTGGTCTTGAGTTACACCGGTTTGTGAAATCGCATCACAATAGTAACAAAAAGTCTCCATGTGAGAGTGAGGGTCTTCACTAGGCATCCCCCCAAATTGGCTTCTTTCGACTAATTGGATAAATGTGGATTTAGCAAAAAAATTCCGGTTAAGTGTTGTGGTGTGGGAGTACCATTGGCTAGGTTCTCCTTGGTTGGTACGGAATGTGATGAAAATTTAGGCATTGTGGGTTGATTTTGTGTTGGATTTTGTGTTGGGTTCTCCTCACCTTCTCTTGCAAAAGGGTTGACGAACTCAATAGTGTTTGGTTGAATATCTACAACCTCACCAATACCTCTCAAAGTACCTCTAGCAAGTCTTCTATTGTTTGACAAAGTCCTTTCAATTTCGTGATCAATGGGTAACAAGTTACCTTGTGATCTTCTAGACATGCAAAATATCAAACAACTCGAAAATAATTAGAACAAACCTTGAGAAGTTTTACTTCCCCAAGGCAAATAAAGACACAACTAATAACAATCTAAGAAAATCTAAATCAAGTTAACACCGTCCCCGGCAACGGCGCCATTTTTGGTCGGACCCTCTCGGGCTATGTTTCGGTTACTTGTCGTTAGGAGCACCTAGACCAAAACAATATTTATATCTCCACAAACAACTCTACTATTAGTAAAGAGGTAAGTAAAGGTCGGATCCCAAGGGACGGGTATTGAAGTAAGATTTTCGATTGCAAGTAGTGGTGTCTAGGGGTGTCACAATTTGGGGTTTGAAGTAGAAGAACACTAAACTAAATAGCAATAAAAGTAAACAAGCAATATGATTAAAAAGGGATGTAAACAATTGATAAAAGGCACTAGGGTGTCATGGGTTCATAGGGGATTCATGGAAATTGATCATACAAACATATTCTCAAATTATAAGCAAGCGATTATTATTTTGATGGATCGAGTTTGTTTATATCTTACAATCCTAGGAAGGTTTGGGTCCCGGAGCCGAATCGATTAGATTGTACAACACCTACAAGTCGACTTAATTCTCCCTACTCAACTATAGGCATGGTCTAATGAGACTCGAGTTGGTTTATATCTTACAAGTCTCATTGAAAAGGTAAGTGATGGGTAAAAAATGCAAGGATTCATAGGCTCGCATTTCATCAAACATAACATGTGCATAAGTTGAGATCACATCAAGCAAGCAAATAAATTATGAAAACATATTAAATTAAGCATGAATCATCCCCCATGTTGGTTTCCCCTAATTACCCATTAACCCTAGTTAAGGAAACTACTCACTCATTATCAAGTTTAGCATGTTAATAAGGTTGTCAATCACATTAACAAAGCAAAACATGATGAATAAATGAAGATGATTAACAATAATTAAAAAGGGGTTAAGAAGATTATACCTACTAATGATTCCAAAATAAAGCAAAGAATAATAGAAGTACTTGATGATTGATTGGAAGGTTGTCAATCTCCCAATAATAACCCAAATAATTTTCAATTACCCAAAATGAAAGATGAACAAGAGAGATATTAAGGAAATGAGATTTGTATTAAGACTTGATTAAAAGTTGATTACAAGATTAAGAAGAGATTAGAATGATATAAACTACACTAGAGATTGATAAGAAGAACATGATTATCTAATTAGACTAATGGGGTATTTATAGTGGGGATTAGGTACACAAATTAGGGTTTACTAAGGGCTTAAATGACGATTAAGTCCTTGAGGAATCGCTCCTCTCAAAAGAGATGTCGGTCTCCTTTTTGTCGGTCTTTCCGAAATATGCGCATCCTTCAGGGAATAAGAAGAAAACGAAAGTTGTAACACAATCCGAGCGTCCAAGGCATCGGGACGAGCGGATTGCCTGGCTGCTGGACGAGCGGATTCCTTGGCCAGACGCTCAGATTCTGGCCGTCTTGTACGAGCGTCCCGAGGGTCAAGCCGCTCAGATTCTGGGTCAGTTTTCTTCTTTTCTTCCTCCTTCTTCCAACAATCTTCGGGGATCTTGTCGGAGATGCAAGGATCATTCCTCATCATTGCCCATCTACTATAATATGTACAAAGGCCTTCTAATCTTGTCTTCTCTTTGATGCTTGGTCATTGAATTCAATCAATTTAGCTCTATTTTGCCATGAAAATGCAAGGTTTGCACTCCTTTCCTACCAAGGGAACAAAACCTCAAAGAATATGCAAAACAAAGGACTAAAGATAATAAATAACCTAAATATGCACTAAAAAGCATGGGAACAAGGCTAATTCGGGGACTAAATATGCTCAAATAATGGTCACATCAGTAACATTCCGTTTGATGGTTGATCTTGCTTGGTAATTTGTCTTGATATTGGATTCGCTAGTGGATAATATGTTAGTGAGACGGAGCTAGCGACGTTGGTGGAAGGTATTCAGTAGTGTATGGAGTTAGTTGGTCCGGACGATGTCGTCACTCATCCAATCAAACACATTTATAATACTCAACAAACTACTAGTTAGCGGTAAGTCGAGGTCGATCCATGGGACGGTGTGCTTTGGGTTCTAAGTCTATCTATCTCAATTTATGCTAGTGTCACAATTTGTTTGGGGTTTGTAGTTGTGTCTAGACTAATGCAAGCAATAAAGTAGAACGAGCAATAAAAGGAAAGATGTAAACAATTGATTAAAAGTGCTAGGATATCATGGGGTTATGGGGGATTTATGGTGTTGATCATACAAACATGTTTACAAGGTTGCAAGCAATTAATGTTGTGGAGGAACCGAGTTGGGTTATATCTTACGGTTCTTAGGAAGAGTTGGGTCCCGGAGCCGAATCGATTAGATTGTACAACACCTACAAGTCGACTTACTTTCCTCCTAATCAACTTCTATGCATGGTCTAACAAGACTCGAGTTGGTTTAAATCTTACGAGTCAAGTTGAGTAGATAAGAGATGGTAAAAATGCAAGGATTCATAGGCTTAGCATTTCATCAAACATAACATGTGCATAAAGTTGACATCACAACAAGCAAGCAATTTAATCATGTGAACATATTAGATTAAGCATGAATCAATCCCATGTTGGTTTCCCCTAGTTACCCACTAATCCTAGCTAAAGGACTACTCACTCATTATCATGGGAAACATGTCATTAATGGTGTCAATCATCACAACAAGTATAAACATGATAATAGAATGAGGAAATAAACAATAAAGAGTAAAGAGTAAAGGATTTATACCAAACTTGAGATGATCCAAATAATAAAGCAAAGAATAATAGAAGAAACTTGATGATTGATGGAAGGTTGTCAATCTCCCAATAATAACCCAATAATCTTCAATTACCCAATGATAAACTTGAACAATAATTAAGAAGAGATTAATGTGTAATTTGTGGAATGATTAAAGAGTAATCTATTCTAATCTACTCCTAATCTAATCTAAAGAAGGATTTTTCTAGCTAAAAAGATGTTGAAAGGATTATTACAAATGGGGTATTTATAGTGGAAATTAGGTGGATGCATTAGGGTTAACTAAGGGCTAAACTAGTAATTACACTTTTGAGATTTGAGCAGGGAGAAGCCGGTATTTTTCGAAGGAAGGGCGTCTTTCACGGGGCTTGAAGAACACGAAAATTGCTGTAAAGGAATCCGGGCGGATTGGTGTCGGGACGGGCGGATTCTGTTGATGAAAGACGAGCGGATTCCACGGAATCCGGGCGGATTCTGGCGGGGCAATCCGAGCGTCTTTGGTGGAAATCCGCTCGGATTGTGTTGTGAGGAGACGGGCGGATTGGAGACAATCCGCTCGGATTGTTCTTCAGCAATAATACTTCTTCTTTTCTTCCCTTTTGTTCACTTCCATTTTATTCTTGTGGGATTGATCTTTAGTCCTTGCTTCCTCTTCATACTAGTCCATCTAGTATCGTTAAGTAACTTCCGAGTACGCACGAAAGACGGGAATTTCCGCCTTATTGTCTCCTTTTCTACAAAACATATGAAATGCGATAGAAAAGCAAATAGGAAGGTTTTGACGGATAAAATGGCCATAGAATGTTATAATAGTATGCAAAATAGGCTCAATTAGGGGACTAAATGTGCGCAATTAATGGTCACATCAAATATCCCCAAACCGAACCTTTAATCGTCCCGAGTAAAGAGGTGACAAAAACTAGACCTTTATTTAAACTAACCTAATAATATAGCCGATATGAGACAATTAGCGGGTCTCACTCCGCCCCTTCAACTCACAACAAGACAACCATGAGGTAGGATGCTTTCTTGCAAGGCAAGGTGGGTCTTGCCAAAATGGCGACACATCCAAGCATTAAAGCACACAAAACAAGTAATGGATGCATCTACAAAAGAATAGCCACTTTCCTCATCTAAGTGGCGGAAATTATCTACAAGGGAAGCAATTCAAGGGTACACACTCCTTCATAGATACAATTTCTTCAAACTACTAAGCCTAGAAGGATACCAATAAATCACCTCCAAGTTGTGTCAAGCTAGGGTACCTTTGTCCTCAATCGTTAAATGCTTTTGTCAAGAGTAGACTCCCTATGGTGTTAGAAACACTGGAGGATCGCGGAATTCCCCCTCTTGCCTAGACAAGAAGAAGGGTCGTCCCCTCTCTACCATGCACAAAAATGGATACGATGGATAAAGGGATCGATAGATATTTGAGTTTCACTTTGGGAGTTTGCTTTTGTTTTTGTTTTTCCCCCCAATTTCTTGTGGCATATAACATTTGAGAACACTTTCTTTTGCCATTTCTTTTCATTTTTGGCTTTTCAACACATGACAACTTTTCGCTTTTCTTTTGAACATTTTTAAAGTCACCCCATATGTAGGGAGGGTGACTTATATTTGAAGCATAGGAGTTCTATTTTTGCTCCTCTTTTCATTTGATGCATTTTTGCAAACTTTCTTTCACTTTTCATTTCATTGAACTCAAATTTGAACAATTTCTTTTTGTGCCCATTTCCTTTTGTTGACAAAAATGTGGTAGAACATGGATGAATGATGGTTGCATGGTTTCAAGGGTCACCTTGGAATAAACGGTAGCCAAGGAGTTATCACACCACAAGGTACTCTCGACTAGGCCTTAATCCATGGGTCAAAGGATACTAGCATGACACATCCTAGGGTGTTTTACAAGTATTCTAACAAGCAAAGTCTTAAGAAGAAAAAGCATCTACTAGGGCCTATATACACTTGTCAAGCTTCCCAAGTAGACGGTTTCGCAAAATTTTTCTAACATGCAAACTACATGCCATGATGCAACTAACATATATACATCCTAATGCAAATGATTCTACCAACTAATATGTCATATAAACTAAATGCAAGTCCTAAGTTCACATTGTTATACCGCATCAATCAAAATAAAGCCACATAGTCATTAACATAAAGAGGAAAAAGGGAGATTGGAAAGATCATAACATGCGGTCTTCAATATCCTCATGTCTCGGATGTGGCGTAGTCAATCAATGTGAAAAAGGATGAACAGACACAATATATACAAAACAATATATACAAGTCTACACTACAAAGGAAATGAACTTGTTTTTGGATTTTTCAATTTTTCAAATTTTTATGGTTTTTAATTTTATGAAATTAAAGAACATATTTTTGTATTTTTCAAAAAATTTCAATTTTTATGCATGTTTGGAATATAAATTCTCATCCCCCACTTTATTTTGGACATTGTCCTCAATGTACATGTAGGAGTAGGAATGAAAAAGAAATACATGTTTTTGGATTTTTTGATTTTATGGAAATTGAATTACAAATGCAATGATATGATATGAATGAATGCATGCTCTAACTAAATGCAATTCTATATGACATATATAACAAATGAATGCAATCTAAACTATACTATATGATGCATGATTTCTAGTAAACTATGGTCACTTATGATCAAACCTCCCCAAACCGATTTAAACACTATTTCTAGTGTAGAAATGAATAGGTTTGGCCATTAGTGACAATGCATGAATTCTAGTCTACATGAAATTATCTATATGAATTATATTACAATGCAACTATACTATGAACTAACTAATGTAAATGCAATGTGAAATATAATACAAATGCATGCAAAAGCTACACTAAATGCAATGTATATACAAAAGAGAGAGAGGGAGAGATGGGTATCATACAAATGGAAGTGGTGAAGTAGGCCTCTTTCACTCGCCATCCTCATCTTGATCATAGCCATAACCATGAGAGCTTCCGGCTTGATCATATCCGGGTGCTTGGCCCCAATATCCTCCTTGGTCAAATCCTCCTCCTTGACCCGAGTACCCTCCACCTTGGCTAGAATGCCCTCCGTCTCCTCGACCCCAAGCTTGGTCCCCATAATTTGGGAACAAGAGCTCCGGTTGTGCCCAAGAGGGCTTAGGACCATCGGGGTCAATATACCCTTGTTGAGCCATGTTATAGTATTGGGGGTAGAGGGCCAAGTAGTTGTCTTCCCTCCCTTTATGCACCCCAAGGTCCACTCTATTCATGAGTGCCATCAAATCATTAATGCCCGGGTACCGGGATTGCGGCACAAAATCGGTATATGGAGTAGGGTATGGCGGGATAGGTACGTAGGAAGGTGGGCGAATAGGTACTCCCGGCCCTCCACGAGGTGGTTGACGGTGTGGCTCTTCCCTTTGAGGGGGATTATCAAGAATTTGGATATCAAGGAGGTAGCTTGGTGGAGGAGAGTATGGACTCAATCTTGGGTCAATGCCCGGTATCTTCCATCCTTCAAGGATCATTGAAGTGCATCCCTTGGTGTGCCACTCCACACTCCCATCTCGAGTGTAGTTACACCATCGGTGACTGTGGAAGATGGTGTGCTCATCAATCAAAGTCCTCCCCTGAAGAGGAGTATAGGTTCCTCGGGTATTGAACCCGAGACAAAGGTGGTGTGCCAAAATGGTAATTAGACCTCCCATCACGAAGGTTTTGAGTTGGGTGGTCCCTTGAGCAAAATCATGGAACCTAGTAAGTATCTCAAGTGGCGTATTAAAGTTATAACGCCTCACCGCTCGAACATTCAAATAGGACTCAAGAAAAGTTAAGTCGATGAGAGTACACCTATCTTGTTCGTACCTCCCATTGATGCAACCGGCTACAAAGTGTTCGGTGAATCGAATCACCGGATGTTGGATGGCAAAGGTATAGCAACGCTTTATATGGGTAAACTCCCTCCCGGAGATAGCCTTCCAAAGAAAGTCCACACCAAAATTATCGGGCTTTTCGGTATAGTCGGTGGGTACTTCAAGACCGAAAACATAGGCAAATTCCTCAAGAGAAAGAATATGGTCTAGGTTGCATAACCTAAACTCCATGCCCACATTGTTGTGGGTATCCGCCACAATGCGAAGGCTACTCAAGAATTCAAGGGTGAGACTAAGGTAAGTCTCTTCATGGGCATGGAAAAGTTTCCCAATGCCAAGGCCATTAAAGAACATCTCGGTAGGGTACCTTATCTTAAGGATTTCCAACACCCTAGTGTCTACAAATTGAGTAGGTTCGTACTTCTTACCTAGTAGCTCGACAAATTTTTGGCGGTGGTCGTCGGATTGAAAGAGCACCTCTTGAAAGCGGTTGAGTTGTTCAATGCCTCCCCTCATTAAGGGTTGGGAGCCCCTTGGTAGTGCTACCTCTCGTGGTGTTGAAGAGGTTGATCCCTTGCGCTTCTTCCCGATTGATTCAATCAATTTCTTGGCCTTTCCTTTGGTGTTTGTCAATGGTGCCATTTGGATGTTGGTGATGGGGGTGTTTTTTGAGGATTGGATGGTGATTTTGAGGATTGAGATGAGTGTTTTAGGGTTTGGTAAGGTGAGGAAATGAGGGAGAAAGGGGGTGATTATATAGAAGGAGTAGGGAATCCGAACGGATAAGGTTGGATCAAACCCGTTTTATCCGGAGGAACAGAACAATCCGAGCGGATTTCTGTCGGGACGGGCGGATTGTCGAAGAAAAAGACGGCCGTCTTTGCTAGAATCCGCTCGGATTCAAACACAGCAAACTTCCTCGGCTGAGAAGTGGGAAAAGTCGGGCGTATTGTGCCTAGGACGCGCGGCTTGATCGGGACGGGCGGATTATAAACAATCCGCACGGATTCTTTCACAGCTCAAAATCTTGCTTTTGGATGACACACGGGACGGGCGTCCCGTGAAGAAAACGGACGTATTGTCCAGGACGGGCGGATTTTCTTGAATCCGCACGGATTCTCCTTCAGTTTTAGCTTTTTCTTTTCCGTGGGTTTTGGTCGGGCGTCCTCCTCTCGATCCGGGCGTCTTCTGGTCTTTTCCTTCTTTTTCTTCCTTTTTTCGTGAAATAACGCACCCCTTCTCACCAATTTTCTCTTTTTCCTTATCTTTTTCTGAAATTTGCTCATGAAACATGTAAGATGACTCTCTCTCTCTTCTCTCTCATGCAAGAAATTAAATGCAAATGGAAATGTACAATATTATACAAAATAAAGGGGTCCAAGAAATATCTTACAAATGGTGGTTTGAGATAGGACTCCACCAAACTAGTTCAATTTTAAATTCTTATCCATAGAGCTCAAAGCTCTTAATAAAAGATCAAAAGCTTGTGAACAAGCTCCAAATAAGCACAAGTATGGGTTGCTCAATTTGAATATGAAATTTGGCCAAGGAGGCTTGTAGAATGTTCTTTTTCTTGCCTTCTCCTTAGCGTTAGAGCTTTCCCGATGCTTCAAATAAATAAACCCATGATTCTTGTCAACACTAAGCATGAAGTGTGGTTCATTTTCATCCGTGGACTTCCACTTACCAACTTCTTCTTCAATTTTGGTGATGATGATAGCATTTCGATTTTTCAACCCTTCCAAGGTAAAAGGAGAATTTTCATGACTTTGATGATTGGATACCATAGGAGTTGAGATTGCGGGTGCCAAATCTTCACAAGTAGCCTCACGAGCAATTTTCTCTTTGAGCTTTTTCACCAAGTAGCTCTTGTAAGAAACTTTGGCCTTTTGAAGAAGGTCTATCATATCCTCTTCAATGATCATTGGCTCCATGATGGGTGCCAAGTGGTCTTCATGAAGAATAAAGGAAGGACGTTCTTCTTCATGATAGGGTATCTCAAATGCCTCAAGGATAGACTCCTCAAGCAAGGTGATATTGTGAGTCCCACCTCTAGGCTCATCATCATTGTTGCTATCTTCACGTGAATCATAAATGGGGGCTTCATGTAACTCTTTTTTCAACACCTCAATGTCCATATCAAAAGACACACCCTCATACTCACAAAGGTTAAGAGTATTTGGATTGCTCAACCTCATGTCTTCTTCATCGAACACAACACTTTCATAGTCACAAGAGCTCAAGGAACTTGGCTCCTCCCACTTCTCATTTTCCATGTCAAAGGTTACTACTTCAAATTCGCATTTATGCTCAATGTCCAAAGAACGGTGGTGAGTGATTGCTTGGGATTCTTTTAATTGGGCAATTTGAATCCTCAATTCCTCTCTTTGGATAACAATGTCTTTAAGAACATTATCTTCTTTTTGGCTCTCTTCTAGCATTTGTTTGAAGAAGTTTTGTTGATCGCCCATCATTTGGAGAATCATGTTTTGAATGGGTTCATCTTTTTGTTGTGGGTAGGTGTGAAAGTGGTTGTATTGTGGCAATTGAAGTTCATTGTGAAATGGGTATTGGGTGGGTGGTTGTTGTTGATATTGGGTGTGGTGATTTTGGTGGGAAAAATTGGGGTAGTAGTTAGGATTTTCATTGTATGAGTAGTAAGGTAGGTTTGTGTTGACTGGCTCCTCAAACTCCCCATACCCATAGTCATACTCAAAAGATCCGCCACATACTCCATATGTCAAGTCTTGAGCCATCATAACTAAGACAAGGAAACAACTACAAGCATGGAAACTACACAAAAACGGTAAGAACAATCCTTGAGGAACAAGTTCCTCAAGGTGAAAGCACAATTAAAATAGACAAACAAGTAAGAACTTAATCACATAGCACCATCCCCGGCAACGGCGCCATTTTGGTCCGGACGATGTCGTCACTCATCCAATCAAACACATTTATAATACTCAACAAACTACTAGTTAGCGGTAAGTCGAGGTCGATCCATGGGACGGTGTGCTTTGGGTTCTAAGTCTATCTATCTCAATTTATGCTAGTGTCACAATTTGTTTGGGGTTTGTAGTTATGTCTAGACTAATGCAAGCAATAAAGTAGAACGAGCAATAAAAGGAAAGATGTAAACAATTGATTAAAAGTGCTAGGATATCATGGGGTTATGGGGGATTCATGGTGTTGATCATACAAACATGTTTACAAGGTTGCAAGCAATTAATGTTGTGGAGGAACCGAGTTGGGTTATATCTTACGGTTCTTAGGAAGAGTTGGGTCCCGGAGCCGAATCGATTAGATTGTACAACACCTACAAGTCGACTTACTTTCCTCCTAATCAACTTCTATGCATGGTCTAACAAGACTCGAGTTGGTTTAAATCTTACGAGTCAAGTTGAGTAGATAAGAGATGGTAAAAATGCAAGGATTCATAGGCTTAGCATTTCATCAAACATAACATGTGCATAAAGTTGACATCACAACAAGCAAGCAATTTAATCATGTGAACATATTAGATTAAGCATGAATCAATCCCATGTTGGTTTCCCCTAGTTACCCACTAATCCTAGCTAAAGGACTACTCACTCATTATCATGGGAAACATGTCATTAATGGTGTCAATCATCACAACAAGTATAAACATGATAATAGAATGAGGAAATAAACAATAAAGAGTAAAGAGTAAAGGATTTATACCAAACTTGAGATGATCCAAATAATAAAGCAAAGAATAATAGAAGAAACTTGATGATTGATGGAAGGTTGTCAATCTCCCAATAATAACCCAATAATCTTCAATTACCCAATGATAAACTTGAACAATAATTAAGAAGAGATTAATGTGTAATTTGTGGAATGATTAAAGAGTAATCTATTCTAATCTACTCCTAATCTAATCTAAAGAAGGATTTTTCTAGCTAAAAAGATGTTGAAAGGATTATTACAAATGGGGTATTTATAGTGGAAATTAGGTGGATGCATTAGGGTTAACTAAGGGTTAAACTAGTAATTACACTTTTGAGATTTGAGCAGGGAGAAGCCGGTATTTTTCGAAGGAAGGGCGTCTTTCACGGGGCTTGAAGAACACGAAAATTGCTGTAAAGGAATCCGGGCGGATTGGTGTCGGGACGGGCGGATTCTCGTTGATGAAAGACGAGCGGATTCGACGGAATCCGGCGGATTCTCGCGGGCAATCCGAGCGTCTTTGGTGGAAATCCGCTCGGATTGTGTTGTGAGGAGACGGGCGGATTGGAGACAATCCGCTCGGATTGTTCTTCAGCAATGATACTTCTTCTTTTCTTCCCTTTTGTTCACTTCCGTTTTATTCTTGTGGGATTGATCTTTAGTCCTTGCTTCCTCTTCATACTAGTCCATCTAGTATCGTCAAGTAGCTTCCGAGTACGCACGAAAGACGGGAATTTCCGCCTTATTGTCTCCTTTTCTACAAAACATATGAAATGCGATAGAAAAGCAAATAGGAAGGTTTTGACGGATAAAATGGCCATAGAATGTTATAATAGTATGCAAAATAGGCTCAATTAGGGGACTAAATGTGCGCAATTAATGGTCACATCATTAGTGTCGAGAGGCTATAATGTAGTTGATATGATATCGTGAGCCATGTTGAAGAGGTAGGCATAGTTGGTGCAGTTAGTGTTAGGAGTTGATGTTTTATAGGCTCGGTTTGAACTTCGGGGACGAAGTTTATTTTAAAGGAGGGAAAACTATAATACTACGGTTTTCTGAACTGTTGGGTACTCTATCGAGTAAGGCTTACTCTGTCGAGTAAGTGAGTTTTGGTTTCGACACAGTGTACTATCTGATGGGTACTCGATCGAGTAAGTTGAGTACTCGATCGAGTAAGGGTCACTCGATCGAGTACGTGGATTACTCGATCGATTAAGTCGTTTTTATGGGTTATTTTTCCGGGTCTTGTTAGCAATGCGAGAAAGATATATAAACACCTTTCGTCAGTTTCTTTTTCACTTTTACCTTTTTCTAAAACTTCACAAGACTTAAACAAGTTACGTTCCTTTTTCCTTCGCGTTGCTATCAAATCCTAGGGGCTAAAGTCGTCGGATCGTTGTGTTCTATACGTCATTGACACCGTCGTATTGTGGGTAAGATCCTTGTACAGTTTTTATATCGTTTCTTTGATTTTAGTCGAAACCCTAATTGGGTATTTTGGGGGATTTTGGGAGTATTGTGTTTGTTAGATAGTAATTGTATGATTGTGTGATTATAGGAGGTGATTTCGTTGAAGAACGGTTTTGATTAGCTGATTGTGACGATCTTGGTGAATTGTTTTTCCAGGTAGGGTTTCCCTACTCGGTTATTTATTACATAGTATTTGATGGTTGTTTGGTGATGGTTGTGATTGTTGTTGATCTTTATCATATTGGTATTGTAAATGGTAATTGTTGTTGTATAGTTGGTTGGATGTGTATGTCTGTGGTTCGCGAGGCGCGTCCTCGGCTGAGTGGAGTCACTTGCCTGAGTGGTTTCACGCCCTTGATTCGCCTCTTGTGGTTCCCGTCACAAGGAGGATGTGCACATTAAGAAACTTGGTTTTTCGCTCGGAGTTAACGAGCGGGGATTTGGTGGGTACGGGTGCGGTCCCCCACTGGCGGCGTGGAATATCAGTTGCGATGGGTATTCTAGCAGGGCTACACACTTTAGTGTGTAGTCATGTGTGTGAGATGTGACAGAGTTGGGTGATCTATATATTGTTATCTTGCTTGTTTTGTTTTGTGTAATCAGTAACTGACCCCGTTTAAATGTTTTAAAAACTGTGGTGATCCATTCGGGGATGTTGAGCAGTTATTGAGCAGGTATGATATGGATGCGCGAGGGATAACTGGGCTTGAGTCATCACGAGTTGTTTAGAAGTCTTCTGCTCTGTTGTCAAACATTTTATTTACTTTAGTTTGTATTGGATTTGGAGCATCTATAGTACCCTTTACAGTTTTGGGATTTTGTTATGTAATCACTTAAACTTAATTATCTAAAGTATGTTCTTTTATGGTCAATTTGATATATATTACCTCGGGTAGCCGAGATGGTAGCACTTTCATGCATTAGGTGGTCTTGGTAAGGCACCTTGGTGTATGGGGGTGTTACACAAGAAACTTCGTATCTCCGCTAGGTTTTTGGGTGCTTCCCAATTTGGCACGGCCTCAATCTTTGTAGGATCCACGGCTACTCCCTCTTTTGAAATTACATGGCATAAGAAAGCGACATTCTCCAACCAAAATTCACATTTACTAAGCTTGGCATAGAGTTCATGGTCCCTTATGGTTTACTAAGCTCCTCATGTTCTTCTTTGGTCTTAGAGGACCAAGATGTCATCTAAAAATACCACCACCAAATTGTCCAAATATGGACTAAACACCCTAATCATGAAGTCCATGAACACGGCCGGGGCATTTGTCAACCCAAACGGCATCACTACGAACTCATAATGCCAATACCTTGACCGAAATGCGGTTTTTGGAATGTCCTCATTCTTGATTTTCAATTGATAGTAGCCCGATCTCAAGTTGATCTTTGAAAACAAGTCGGCTCCTCTAAGTTGATCAAATTGGTCATCAATCCTCGGTTACGGATATTTGTTCTTGATGGTGACGCTATTCAACTCTCGGTAGTCGATACACAACCTCATAGTACCGTCTTTCTTATTCACAAATAGAACGCTTCCCACGGCGAAACACTTGGCCTAATGTACGCCTTATCCGCCAATTCACAAAGTTGCTTCTTCAATTTCTCTAACTCCTTTGGACCCATCTGGTACGGGGCCTTAGAGATTGGTCCCGCTCCCAGTTTCATGTCCACACTAAACTCTACTTCCCTTGGTAGAGGTAATCCGGGTAACTCCTCCGGAAATACATCCGCAAATTCTCCCACTACCGATATATCTTGAGCTTATGGTCTTTCCATGCTAGTGTCTCACACATGACACAAAAGCATAGGACAATCCTTCTCCGAACATGTCTTTTAGGTCATCACCGTAATGAGTTTCACCTTGGGTTTGACCAAGTAGCCTTTGTACGACATTCTAGTACCCTTGGGTCCTTTCAAAGCTATTTTCTTTTGATGACAATCAAAGGTAAGGATACGTCGTCGTTTACTAACTCACCCTCTCCCAAACTTAGGGTCGACACATGACTCGTAAACATAAAAGAATGTATGGCCCCCGAGTCAAACAAAAAAAAAAACAAGGATGAGAATTAACAAGAAATGTATCGGAGACAACATGGGCATCCTCCTCGGCGCTTTTCTTCTCCATGGCAAAGAGTTTGCCACTATATCTTTAGGCTCCCCTTCACTACTACACATTCCTTGTTTTTTCGACCTTTTTTAAGCCTATTTATGACTCTTAAAAAGCGTCGAAAAGCGTGGTTATTTGGGCCGTCAGTAATTTTTGACGCTTTATAGCGTCACCCTTCTCGACACTCATTTGCGTCAATGCCTTTTATAGGCGCGACGCTTTTTTGTGTCAAATTATTCTCGTCGCTTTTATGTAATAAGAATTGCTTACGCTTTATTATGCCATAACCTTTTAAACTCTTGAGAATTTTGTCAGTTCTTTTGGCGCCACTTTTTTCATATATATCGCGACATATTCAAGCAAATTAAAAGGAGTTAAATAAAAATTACATAGGCATTGTTTGGTAAACGGCATATTGGCCAATTTTTAGCATATTCAAGGGTTTTAGCATGTTTAACCAATCAATATGCTAATTTTAGTGTTTGGTAAACATCATATTGAAACAGCATATTTGGGGTCAATATGCTGTTTTACAATATGCTGCTTACCCTAGCATATTGGTTAGCATATTTTAAAATAAGAAATTTCTCCATTTTACAAAGAAAACTAACTCTACTAATCGTAATCTGTCAATTACCAAACACTCAAATTAATTCTGGTAATTATAATATGCTAGTCAAATCTTATAAAATCTGTCATTTATAATCTGCTTTTGCAATTTGTTTATTCTGAAATTAATGCGCTATTTACCAAACAGGGCAATAGTTAGATCCATGAAGAATATGCCATCAAACTTTATTATTGATAAAATAAATGGTCGAGTACAAGTAGGTGAACATTTATAAGAGTACAAAATTAGGATAATTGTATATTAAACTATTAACCTCCACTCTTCTGAAAAACACTCGAAATATACACACTACACTATAATTTGGTAGGAAACAAGTAATATTTACATTACTTTAAGCTCGTATTGTTCCTCTCATCTTCACTTCAAGAACTTCCCTCGTCCAACTCTTGTAACAATAATAGACAATAGAAAACTGGTAGATTTTCTCAAAAATAGACTCAACATGCTTCACTTGAAACCTTCCATTAATCACCAACAAAAGCGTTGTCGTCTGCATTCGAAGCTAATTCTACCTTATAGTCTTGCATGGGCAGATAGTCTTCCAAATGTTCATGTCCAAATGTTCATGCTTCTATACATCTTGAAAGAGAGTGTCATAATTAGGAACACCTAATACTTTAGATAACAATGCAATACTAGTTTTTACTAAGATAAAAATTTCTTCTTAAATTTGATTGCTATGCTAATTGATGCTTAGAAAATGTCGTCGGCCAATCAACTAAAGATTGTAGTTTGTTAAGAGTAGAGAATCTGTATTTCTAATCCCATAATTGGGTTAGTTGATAAGTGTATGGTCCTAGATTTGTGTTCCGTTAAGTGTTTATGTGTTGTCCTTAACTATGAATGGTGTTCCTAATGTAGTCCATGCAATAATCATATACTAAATTATAAAAAGCAAAATATATCCTCAATAATAAATATAATTCATGAATAGTTCATAATTCATACCTGCAAGTTAATACTCCATACTTCGCATACCCTTACAATTTCCAAACTCGATTCTGATACCTGATTCTGATACCTGCAAGTTAAATGAATACATTACTACAGTTAGATAAAGAGAATTGTTACAAAATTCATTAGAACTTAGAGTCAAGTTCATCAATATTATCGCTAAACAGCCATTAGGTGTCTATAATATTGATTATAATTCTATACCCCGTGACCTTGAGCCTGTAAAAATTCAATGAAAAGAGCAACGTTTTAAAGGTAGAAGCAGATCACACGATAAAAAAGCTCACTAATTATAAGCATATACTAGTATGACGACAAAGAATTAGAAAACGAATAAATTACGAGGGAACAAGAAAAACAACACATCGTAACAACATTATCGCTAAACAGCCATTAGAGTCAAGAATTGACGCATTTTCTTTTAGCGATATAGACTAAAAGAGTTACCGAATTAGCATTCAATCAATCAACAACCACTAGGTTTTCATTTTTAATCCGTAAATCAAAATTGAGCATAAGTGAAACAAACAAAAATAGACTAAAGCACATCAGTTAAATATAAAATGATAAAAACTGGTGTATGTATACTAGTTAAATACTAAAAAGGTACATGAACCAAAGTTTAACCAGCAAAAATAAATAAACGGGAAAACTGAGTTGGGAGAACAGTCAACTGCGTCTGACCTCTGACTGGTAACGAAAACAATTTTTCTTAATCAAATGACAAGCATGCAATGTGAGTAAAAAAGTAGGTAATCATGTCAAGAAGGGACACATGAAAAACATCCCACCAGCACACAGTTAGAATTGTGAGCTTACTCTGTAGTTAATAGTACTGATCAACTATTGCTTACCACGCACTCATTTATATTCTAATCAAATGACTTCTAGGGGACAAACAAAGAAATTGTAGCCTTCCTATCAAACATATAATAGAAGGGCATGCCACTATCGTTTGAAGATTCCGTAATTAGTAACTCGTCTTTGAAACCTCTTATTATATGTAATGTTTAATCTGCCACAACTTCAGTTGAAATAAATAATTGAAACAAGTGCAATTTACATATATATAGGGAGAAAATATGATGCGTTCACTTTGAAAAAATATAGAGTGCCACTGTGGCAAAATAAGTGGGTGTTCAGCTAAATATTGTAAACATAGAGTCCAAGTAAGGATAAGAGATCTTTCGCATCTCACATGGAATGATGGTAATTGTTAGTAACAAAACCCAAAAGATAAAATAAATAGGACGAGATTAGTGATTTTCTAAACTTTCGAAACTCTCTGACTCAGTTCTATCTTCTTCCGTCAAATTTATCTATTCTCTTACTCGGTAGTTAATTGTACACTGATGCTATAAGCGCTATTTCGAAAATTAACTCAGTGAAAATTTCAATTAATTCGTCAATTAATCGCACAACTCGAAATAGAAGTGATATATTAAGCTTTAAAAGCTGGAATTACCTTCCGAAAGAGGTGTTCCACCTACAGTGGAAACAATAATTTTATCTGGAACAAGGCAAAAACAGAGTTCAAAATCAATTCAAATATGAAATTGTTCGTACAACTAGTGCAATGGAAACAATCATTTTATGTGTAAGACCATTCATAAATTATCCAACATAATTTGACACCAGCCACATCAAATATTAGTTAATGAATAAATTTAAGTAGTAAGTAAGAAATAAACAGTAGAAGGACCGAATAAAGAAACAATGACGCGAACGGAAACGATCAATCTTAAGAGTACTAAGTTGGGATTAGGATTACTCTTTGCAATTGATCACATTGATAACCATCATTAATCACCTTATAATTTAAAAAAAAAAAAAAATAGAAGAAACTAGCTAAACTAGCAGAGCCTCAAACACGGTCTTCATTGTAAATAGCTTGACTTGACTTGTAATCTAGTATAAATGATTAAATGCCACAAGATGATAGTGGAATGTAATTTACCGAAATTAGTGACAGAGGGAGATTGGTGAGGAAGAGCCACAAACTCATTAACAAATTGAAAGTTTTCTAAAGTTTAAGCAGCCCTCTAAAAATTTTAATCCACATACCATTTTTGTCCTAGCCGCATAATATATTAGCGTGAACAAAACAAATTGGAAGATGATAGATATAACCAGTGAAAATTGGTGGAATACTCACCTAAATTTTCAGCAAATCTGCTGAAAATTTTACTACTTCTCTCAAGCATTTAGCTAGGATATTTGTGCGAATGATACAACAGGACTTAAATTGAACATTCAACAAACTCTTTAATTTAGTCATGCACTCAATTTCTCAAACCCTAAAGAAAAATCCCAATTAAGTGCCCACAAACAAATTCACAAACTTATATAAAAAATAAAACTCACATGATTTTTTTCTGACTTCAATTACGGACTTCAAATCAATGCTCATCAAAATCTAAATTATTCAAAACAAAATAGTGATATTGATAAGATTAAGATGTTCAAAAAACTAATAAATCGAATATAATCACACCAAATAGAGGACTTACATCGATGAACTGTCAGAGACGACGGCGTATAAGAAGCATAAAACAGGCTAAAGTGGGAGACTGGAGATAGAGAGGCAGCGGTGAGTGTAGCTTGAGATTAGGTTTCATGGTTAGAGGTTGTGAAACTACGAAATAAGGGGAAATATACCAAATCAACCCCATAAGTTTATCTTAATGTGCAATTAAACACATATCTTATTTTTAAGAATAAAATTTTCTAATTAAATATTTTACTATTATTAAAAATCAAAACTATTGATTAGATTTTAATCCTAAAATTATTGATTATTAAAAAGCATGTTCAAATATTTACTATTCTATTTTTTCTGGTGAAAAATGTTCATAATATGAGAATTATTAATGAAGTTACAATGAAAAATTACATGACCAAATTCTTGTTTATACTAAATTTGGTTCGCATTTTTCGTTGAATATGTAAATATTATATTTAATTATTTAAGAAATATATTTATAATAGTTTTTATAATAGAAAAGAATAGGTTTTAGTTAAAAAAATGGTAAAAAAAAACTTGATTTGTGCTTAATTGCACATTTTTGGGAGGTTATGGGCTAATTTGCTACAAGTGAAACTTAGGGGGCTGATTTGCACGTAGTTTATAAGTTATGGGAGTAATTTGCTACATTTCCGGTGAAATAAGGGTAGGTGAATCGTGTGTGGGACTGGGGAGGACTAATTAGGTCAAGCAGAATATTTTATTTATTAGAGTTCCCAATACGACACCTCAAGGCTTCGTTTTGCTATACGGGAAAAAATAAGCCTTAAAAGTTGATCAACACTTTGTATAGCGTCAAGGCTAAGGCGTCAAGAAAATAAGGTATTTGTTGTAGTGCTTGCACCGTGCTTGCCGAGTTAGTCGGCCTAGCTTTCGAAGTGTGGCCTCCAATGTAGCTTGTTGCCTTGGATGGTGCTCCTTTATTGAAGTTTCCGCGACTATTTCCACCATTGAAGCTAGAGTTGGCATTCCTTTGGTTGTTCCATGCTCCCGAATTTCGGTTGCGTGCTCCGATTTGGGAAGGTGTGTGGTAAAAGCTCCCTTGTCCAAACTTTCGGTTGGACCCTTTTGGAGTGCTAGTGCAATCATTCCTTTTGTGGCCAAGGCCACCACAATTGTAACATCTTAAGCCACCACCTTCACTCGCGGCCCTCCCTCCATAGCCGCCCGACTTCCCATAACCGCCCACTTGTTATCACAAATCGGTCAAACTCCGCCCGGAGCTTGTACTGAACATGCTCGGGGATAAACTTATTCCTCATATCAACCTTAAAGTCGGCCAGCGGAATAGCGACCTCGCCCTTTTCCTCATAGTAATCTCTCATGGCATCCCTCTCCTTGAACCATCATCTTCCCGCTATACCTCCTAGGTAGAAAGCGGGTTGTACTACTTTGAGTTCCTCGAGGCATCTCACCACATCAAAGACATTCTCCATCTCTCTTACCCAATAACTAAAGGGTTTGGGCTCACCCACCCAAAGGTACTTAGTCGGTCGGTAACGTGAGATAGCCGTGCTCACAACCAAGGCATCGAGTGCATCTCTCTCTCTATTGACATTTCGGAGAGCTTCGGTGTAACACCCCTGCACACCAGGACGCCTTACCAAGGACCATCTCCGTGTATGAAGGTGTTACAATCTCGGTCACCCGATGTAGTAGATCAAATAGACCATAAAAGAACATTTATAATTAATTAATTTAACACTTTACAACCACGGTACAAAACTGAATACAAGTAATAACTATGACAGCTAAAGAACTCATGCGTCTGACACCTATGCCGGTAGCGTGGTGACTCGATTCCCTCTATGCCCAACAGCAACAACCAACTGTACATGCTAAGCCAACTACTCACCATCCCCGAATGGATCACCACAGTTTTGAAAACATAACACGGGGTCAGTTACTGAGCAATTAAGATAAGACAAGTACGATAAATAACCAGCTGATCATCCACCAACCCCCGTCTCCCGATCTCACACAGTAACCGACTACACACCGAGGTGTGCAGCCCTGCCAGACTAGCCATCGCAACAAGTAGTCCACGCCGCCAGTGGAGGGACCGCAACCCATCCTCACCAAGTCCAGCTCCTCAACGAGCGACTAACAATCCCTGTCCCTTAATGTGCACATCCCCTCCCGTGACGGGTTCCACGGAGGGTGAATTAGGGTGTGAAGCCACTCCCGCAAGTGACTCCACCACAATCACACACACCACAGCAACACAGCTGTCACAACACCACAACCGTCACAACACAACCACATCACCACCGTCACCACAACACTTATACTCCGATGATCAGCAGATAACAATAATTACGAACAAACACAATCTTAAATCAACTAACAGTAACCGAGTAAGGAAACCCTACCTCGTCGCAAGCCATGAAAAGCATCCATACACAGCCAAGCAAGACTCCAATATGCATCCTACAACTATAGCCATCCCCTATTATACAACTATCCTCAATAACCTACTAGAAGACACAAGGCAGAGACTTACCTAATGATGCGAATCAACGATGACACGGAAGACGACCACACACGCAACCTTCCTAAGCGAATCCCGACTTTCCCATGGTGGAGATGTAGGCTATATATATGAGGGTGTATGGAGGTAGGGGTGATAGGAGAGAGGGGCAAGTTAGGGTTAGAGAAAGAGGAACTGTCGAGAAAATGAGAAACTGAAATGAATCTCGCGAACTTGCGTTTTATATTAACACGTCAACAGCAGCCATACTCGGTCGAGTACTGGACGAGTAAGCTCTACTCGGTCGAGTATAGGCGATACTCGGCCGAGTAGCCTCTACTAGGTCGAGTAATCAATCCTATAAGGTTCATGTTCCAAACTTAGTCCCTCACCCATTCCTCCCTAAGGTCTTTCTTGGTCAACAGGGTCGGTCAACAAAGTCCTAAAATATCCTGAGTATTACATTCGGCGAGAGCCTCATTTGGTGCAACAATCCGATCCACCTCCTCCTTGGACCCAGGGGTGGTGATGGAGTCCTTGCACGAGTTATCGGCATCTTATCTTTTCAATAAGTATAGAAAACGTCTATACATGTCTCACCCTAAGAGACAAACGATATTAACCAACATACATGTCCACTCGGTCGAGTATAGGTCTTCACTCGGTCGAGTGCCTAAACTTCTTGGAGGTTACCAAAATTCACCAGGTAGCCCACTCGGTTGAGTGGCACTGCCACCCGGTTGAGTGGCTCATACTCGGTCGAGTGGGTCCACTACTCGATCGAGTGCTTCAACATCATGAGTTTTTCAAGAATCTGGAAAACTGGCCACTCGGTCGAGTGGTTTGGGTACTCGGTCGAGTGCCTTCAACTCGGCCGAGTTCCTTTTCCACTTGACCGAGTACACTCCTCAAAGGATCATGCACCCATCCTGACTCACATAAGTCCACATGTAACCCTATTTCACATGTTCCTAAACTAATCACGAAGAAAGATAACATAGATACGATATAAAACACACGTAAAACGATGTATATATCATGTGAGTAACGTTTTCTTCTATTGTAGACGTATCTACCACACTAACATAATCATACACATGCATTCACATAATTCTCATGAATTTTATCATCACTACTCTTAGGATCACATCATGGACTACCAACACGGATTCAACTTTCATATATGAGGCAAAGATATGCAACATCCATATGACAAACCAAAGAACGTCCCATACACCCCATCCCATTGTGACCGACTCGAGTTGTGAGGGAAAGGGCACAACCTTGGGACGTCTCCCAAGCTTGTCACTAGCTTCTAACGACTCAAATCGGGTTCATTTTAACCGATACTCTTATGTTCATTAATTCATTGGTCTAGGCTCCAAAATCGTCGCTCTGATACCACTTTATAACTCCCCCATAAGTCGGGACCCTTCCTCTAGGCCATCCCAACCCATGGAAATATCACATAGCTTGGTTTCCCAAGTTTCTAGTTCGAACAAACGAGTAAAGAGTAATTTATGACAACGATTTAAAATAGATAAGTTGTAGGTAAATAATTAAGTTACAAGTTGTGGGATTCAAATAACAATCCCCATTATTACAATGCAATTGAAATAGAAGTGGAGTTTATAAAGAGTCAAAAATTAGACCACAAGGAATGGTGACAAAATGATGTGTAGTTAAATAATTAAGTTACAAGTTGTGGGATTCAAATAACAATCCCCATTATTACAATGCAATTGAAATAAAAGTAGAGTTTATAAAGAGTCAAAAACTAGACCACAAGGAATGGTGACAAAACGATGTAAGGCCGCTCCCAAGCTTCCCAAGCGCATATGCAACTATGTAAACCAGTCAACCACTGCCCTTCATATGAGCAGAAATCATCATATGGTTCACCACAGATATTTTAAAACATTGGTTAACTTCAATAATACAAATGTTCATCTATGTCATGTTACTATGAGAAATTACATGATTAAGCAAATGAATGTCAATGACAACAATACACAATAACTCATGGATCCGCCTCCAACACACCGATGTGAGGGACACACCCACGACACCGCACCTCACAATTGGGTACTCGGAAAACGTCCATGGTACCGGGTCCAAGAGCGACTCGGATCCCCTGCCAGACGTCGTGCCTCAACCACACGAGCCCCTCCAAACTCAAGTCCGTAATGTGCACATCCCTCTTGGAGTGGGAAGCTGCAAGAAGCCACTCAAGCGTAAGACGGTCTCCCAACCGTCTTTAGTCTCCTCAACAACCATGTATCACAACCAAAGCCGAACACCAACATATCCTCCACCAAACAACACCACACAGATTGACAATTACAAACAAGTGTGAATATTACCAAATTCCTACATGTGTGAATATTACCCAACAACAACATACCATCAAACCCTAATTACCACTACTCATGTTATAATGCATCTATTATGTTACTAATGTGAAACAATGCACAAATAAACATTCATATTACCAAAGCTAAGTAGGGAAACCCTGCCTCTTGATAGTCTTCTAAAAACTTCAAGCTAAGGGGCTAGACGTGCTTTTTAATGAAGTCTTCTCCTACATAATCCATAGCTAACTCTTACTACAACATACTACAACAATAACAATACTAATTAACCTCTAATTACCCCATTTTATTAATCATAACCCTAATTAATTTCTTAAAGCCACATACTAATCAAATTAGGGTTTACTAATTAAAGACAAAAGAAAAAGGAGTGAATATAATCTTACCACAATATGAACAAATGCCAAGAACAAGGATTTGGGAAGTGAATCTTCAATGATGTGTGTGTTAGATCTTGGTGGATAAGGTGATAATGTTTTTGAGAGGTTTTTGGGAAGTAAAGGATAAGGTGAACAGTGAAATGGGTCAAGGAAATCTGAAAATATGATGTTTAAAGGTGATAAGGCCACCTACCATTTCTCGCGTAAAACAATGGAAAGCGACAGGACACTCGGTCGAGTGAAGCTCTACTCGGTTGAGTGACCCGCCACTCGGTCGAGTGGCCCTGTTTCAGAAAACTTCAGAAAATCCCTGATGTCACTCGGTCCCTTACTTGGTCGAGTGAGATGCACTCGGTCGAGTAAACCGTCTACTCGGTCGAGTATAGCCTTAGAAACTACGAGATATTACAATGGCAAACTTTGAATTACTTCAACCTTTGCCACATCAACTTCAATCTCTCTTTTAGACACTACGTGTGTAACACCGCCATACACCAAGGTGCCTTACCAAGACCACCTAATGCATGGAAGTAATACCATCTCGGTTATCCGAGGCATAATAATCAAAAGTGACCATCAAGAAACATATTTTAAGCATAAAGTTTAAAGTGATTACATCAAAACCAACTGTAAAGTAAAGTACAACTTTCTAAAACCAAACTACAACTAAAGTACAAAAAGTATTATGATAACACAGCGAAAGACTACTATCAGACTCGTGGCTACTCCATCCCCAGCTAATCTTGCGTGCATCCATAGTATACCTGCTAGACAACTGCTCAGCACCTCCGAATGGATCACCACAGTTTTTAAAACATTTAAACGGGGACAGTTACTGATTACACAAAACAAGATACACAAGATAACAATACACACACAACTCCCAACTCCATTATATCTCCACACACCTGACTACACACTAAAATGTGTAGTCCTGCCAGAATACCCATCACAACAGATATTCCACGCCGCCAATGGGGGACCGCAGCCGTACCCACCAAATCCCCGCTCATCTAATCCGAGCGATATCCCATATCCCTTAATGTCCACATCCCCTCTTGTGCGGGTTTCACATAGGGCGAATCAAGGGCGTGAAGGCACTTCCGCAAGTGACTCCAGTCAGCCGAGGACACGTCTCGCCAACCACAGACAATTACACAACCAATTATACAACAACAACACCAACACAATACGAACACGTTAAAGATCAACAATAATCACAACCATCACCAAACAACTATGTAATCAATAACTTAGTAGGGAAACCCTACTTGGAAGAGCAATCACCTATACCGTCACAATAGCGTATCAGCAAAGTTCCTCTACGAAATTACCTCCTATCAAATATACAATCATACACTCACCATCTAGTATCAAATTACTCCCAAAACCCCCAAATTACCCAATTAGGGTTTCAACTAATATCAACGAAAAGGCATAAAAAATATACAAGGATCTTACCCATGACACGACGAACTCAACGGCGTAAAGAACACGACGATCTGACTTCCATAGCCTTTGGGATTTGATAGCAACGCGAAGAAAGGAAGTAACATAACTTGTTTTTTCTCTTTAGAGGTTTAAGAAAAGATAAAAAGTGACAAAGGAACTGACGGAATGCTTTAAATATCAATCACGCATTGCTTACAAAACCCGGCTAAAACAACCCGCAAAACCGACTTACTCGATCGAGTAAGTCACTTACTCGATCGAGTGACCCTTACTCGATCGAGTGGCACACTTACTCGATCGAGTACTGATGCGTGCATTTTACATAGACCTTTTAGGCCATATTAGCACGCATTTCCATGCTTATTTCGTAGTAATTTTACTACAAATATCGCCTGAATAGTCTACTTGGGTTTGTTTTGTATTATTTGCAGATATGAGCAGGAGAAGATCATAATCAAGCCTAAAACATGTCCCTACGCATGCATTTAGGAGATGAGTTGAGTCAGAGCTTGGAAAGTGCTATTTTGAGATGCGCATTGGAGTAAGGAAGTTAGGCGAGCCAAGAGAGTGATTCAATTTGCTAGTTCCTGCTTGTAAGAGCCATATCTCGAGTTCTAAAACATCTATTAAGGTGATTCCGGTTGGAGGTGAAATCTTATCCTCTTAGCTTTCCAACTCCACCAACCACGTCCTATTTGTCCAAGTAACGAAGAAATGGCAGCCATTTGAAGTTTGGTGCGCAAAGCAGAGTTACGCGCTGAGCTCGATCGAGAGCCCTTCTTTTTGCATCTTGATCGATCGAGAGCTTATGTACTCGATCGAGAGCTTATGTACTCGATCGAGAGGTCTAGTGACTGGATCGAGAGGGGTTATCGCGTGGGCTTTAATTCCGTTTTGTAATTAGGTTTGTTTAAGTTAGTTTTAGTATAAATAAGAGGCGAGAAGTCAGAATTAAGCGAACTTACTCTCTCACGCCTTATCACTGTTCCTGTAGCGAGGAAACGGAGGAAACTCCGTCTTCCATTCTTATTTATTTTCCGGATCTAAACTCTTGCAATCATTATTTATCGGTATTAATCTTAATTCCTTCTCTCTTTTCTTCTTTTATGCTTTGGTCCTTTATTATGCGTAACTAATTTCCTCGCTAGGACTTAGGGGATCCGCGATTATGATAGAATAGTAATCACCTTATCAGGTTCATGCTATTATAATCTATGTTGTTAATTGTTGTATTTAATTGCTATAGTTTAATTGAGTCGACGCAATTAGCCTATAGACCGTAGTAAACCTTGACCTGGACCGAAAGGTTGGAAAGGGTGAGACTCGCAGCGATACATTAGGGCACGTTAGTGAGGGCGAAAGCTAAGCTATTGTCGCTTTAGGGTGAATTGAGACCGAAAGGAGATATTCGCTACCCCATAGATCGTATTTGTTTTGACCTGAGACCAGATTGTTAGACTTGATTAATTATGGTGAACCGACTGTCTTAGCTGTTTCCTTTCCCTTGATCTACTCTTTATTTCTCTTGCCCTTCTCTCTTCCCTTTTCTTGTTGTAGTTTAGAAATCATTTTCAAAATCCCGTTTGTGACCGAATAAGCGAACCTAGAACAGATACAATAGCCTTCCTGTGGATTCGACCCTACTTGCCACTAGCTTCTGCTAGTAGTTCTTAGGTAAATTATTTTTGGCGCAGAAACGACCGCATCAAATTTTGGCGCCGTTGCCGAGGAGGCAATTGCCCTATCTGTTTTTTGTTTCGTTTATTTCTTTCCGCCTCAGGGAATTTTATTCCCTGCGGCGGTTCTTATCTCTTTTGCTAGTGTTGTTTTGATAGGTCTTACAGGTCCTATCGGTGGTACTTCGGAGGAGTCCACCTATGTGCCGTTCATCGGAGCAACAGGTGGTATTTTGTGAGAGATGTGGCACCGTGGGTGTAACACCCCCATATTCAGAGGAGCCTTAACTAGGCCTTCCTTAGCATATAAGGGCGTTACCATCTCGGTTGCCCGAGGATAGTAATAATCAAATGTCGATAAAAGAACTATTTTATTGTATTACAAGCGATTTAAACCAACAAACGATATGAAAGAATACAACTCAAAGACTACTCGCTATGACTACCGAATCTCGTGAAGACTCATCCCTGCCCGGACTCCAGCTATCAACAACATCAATACCTGCTAAGACCGACTGCTCACCATAAGGGATCACGGCAGACACATAACAAACAAACAACCACACAAGGTCGATCGAGATAAGATACGACAACGGCAACTACAATTATCAATACAAACAATGCTATCAGTCTCAAACACAATCACGATAACCCAACCAACTCTATCACTGACTGTCCACTGGACCAGTCCTGTTAATGGGGGGACCACACCCGTTCCCACCGAATCCCCGCTCCTCATAATGAGCGATAACCCTGTCCATTAATGTGCACATCCCTTCTGTGGCGGATTCCACAGAAGGCGAAACTAGGGCGTGAAGCCACTCCCGCAAGTGACCCACTCAGCCGAGGACACACCTCGAGAACAAAAAACAATCAACCACAATCACCATCACAACCGTCACAATACCACTACGATACTAAGCAATCACAATACAACCACAACGACTGACATACTAGACCATCTACAGAAACTGAGTAGGCGAACCTACCTTTGAGCAACTGCAACCAATCCATGCCGACATACAACATATCCAGCAATCAAGCAAAGCCTATAACCACAATACAAATATCTATTACTATCAAGCAAACCCTAACTGTAGGGAACAAGGACACGGATGATGATTATGACATACCTATAGGGAGAAGCTCAGCAAAAGATGGCTACCCGACTCAAGTGACACTCTCCTAAGGCACAAGGATCTTCACATAGGCTTCCATGGAGGTTTTGAGGTGAAGGGAAGGGAAAGAGGCGACTGAAGGATAGGAGGAAAGTGGCGGAAGTGATATGCGGATTTAACAAAACGCGATATAAAACCCTCGCTGAAAACTCGGTACTCGATCGAGTACCCAACACACTCGATCGAGTGGCCCCCTACTCGATCGAGTAACCTAGCTACTCGATCGAGTAGCCTCTACTCTATCGAGTACCACTCATATCACGCAACCCAAGATGGTTTTGGCACGTCTTTCTAAGACTACTCCCGCTCCCAAGGTCAGTCAACGCTGGTCAAAGGGTCTCTAAAAGGGCGGGTATTACAGTCTTCCCCCCTTAAAAGAACTTCGTCCCCGAACTTCAACTCACCTATCTCCCGCTCAAGACACGGAAACAACACGACCTCACCAATCTTCCCGCTCAAACCATTACTCCCTGGAAATACCATCCCCCATGTCATCATCATCACCGTCTAACGCTCATACATATATATATCAATTCTTGCAACTATCACACAAACATGCTCACCATCAATTGTCACTCTATATGTATACCTCTACTCTTACAAACTATTGTCTACAAAACATTAATCTTGCAGTACGAACCAGCACAAACAACAATCTCCCATCATATGGTAATAACTATCAACCCGAAACATATCTCATAACAACTCCATGTTGCACAACTACACCACCATGTTACCCATCAACGCAATCTTATTACAACACATTATACCACAACTAACTTTTTACGACCGTCCTTTAAAACATACTATCATTTTCACTTCAATGCATGAATTACTCAACAAACTAAGGTAACCAATTACACTTCATACAAGTAAAGTGACCAAGGTACTAGCAAATTTTGCAATTTAAACAACAAAACATTATAGGTAAACATGTCAAAATCAGCCTTTTTATTTCGCGACATTACTCTTCCCCTCTAAAAAGGAACTTCATCCCCGAAGTTCACCACCAAAATTACAACACAGATTACCTATTACTTGCATCATAACATTAAATAAAACCATATTATTTATTATGGACATTACTCACTAACTATTTAATTGTTAAATTATAAATCATACACAAACCTCCGGAATATCTAGTCACCGTCGACAACGCATGTTAATATGGTATGCACAAGTGTACCAGAAGTTATAACTCTGATAAATAGATCGTAATAGGGCGTATGCAACATTAAAGTAACAAGAAACTATTACCGCTTCACTAATTGTGACAAATACGCTTATAAAACTTCAAACACGACTTCCAACATATGAAATTAACTGCTCAACGGTGTTACTATGCACTACTAACCATGTTAAACATCAAGCTCGCAATTATCAAAAAATTACACACTTTTAATTTTCGAAAATCTCCTGTAACAGTGCTACTCGATCGAGTATATCCTGGTACTCGATCGAGTGCCATACTACTCGATCGAGTGTCTTGGCTACTCGATCGAGTAGCCTAAAGATCAGAAACTTTCTCTCTTTCCTTCCTGCAGCTACTCGATAGAGTACGGGGTACTCTGTCGAGTACCTACAGGTCAAATTCCTTATAAAGCCTGTCATAACCCAACATGTATATACATGGCCGTCACATAACTTGAGTTGGGATGATTTCCCGACCCCAAAATCAATCCAGCAACAAAGTTAACTAACAATTCCGGCCTTATGGCCAACAATACATATCAATAACCAAAGTTCTAACGAAAACAACTACCAAAGTCTAACCATACTACCAACGTCAACTACTATAAACAAAGATAAAAACAAGGAGTATCACTCCTCCTGCTGCTGCTGCTGCTTAACCATCACCTCATCATCTCCACCACCGCCAGAAGTACCTGCTCCCGATGACCCAATCCCCGCATCCACTCCTGCTCCTGCTCCTGGGCCCACGTACCATGGAGTCAAGCCACCGTAGGCAAAGAACTGAGGTGTCCCCCACGTCGACTGATCCACCCCGTAGGAATGGAAAACCCCTGTGTAGTCCCCAACTCCACTCCACCACACCGGATGCGGTCCCTCGGTCCCTATCCCCTGAGCGTACGCCATCTCGTGCATGTTACGGAGTGTCAAGGTAGATGACACACTCTCCGCCAAGTAGCTGGATCGCGTCTCCGGGGTGTCGAGGTAAGGGTAGCACGGAAAAGGATGCTACTGCGGTGGTGCTACCGGCCATGGCCTAGTCTCCGAGGTCCTCTCCCTCACTCGACAGGGTCCTCTCCCCAACCTAGGTCTCTCCACTGCCACAACTGACGCATTCTCGCCCTTCTTCGGCTCTGGCATCACCTCGAGCATCGTGTCGTCGATGAGGTAGCTAGGTCTGTAGATGGCGGGGTCTATCATCCTCCTCCTCCTCCTCCTCCTCCTCCTCCTCCTCATCATCGGAGTCCACCGTAACTACCGCCGGCTCTAAGGGCTCCGTGGGTGGGAGGTGCTCAGGAGATGGAATCTTCATCCAGCTCACGCCCCACACCCTCCAAGCTAAGCTACCGTCAACCAAAGTCCTCAACCATTTCAGGTCGAGATAGTAGTCACGATCCATGGTGGGCACCGGGGTAACTAGAGGCACGTACTCCGAAGAAGCCTCGAAAGAGGTTAGCTTTTCAGCTAACCGAGTGGCGATGGCGCCACAACTCAAGTAACGGGAAGAGGCGGTGGCCATCAAGGCAAGGGCAGCACAAACCATCGAAGGAGCATTAAAGACCACTTTCCTGGTCCGCTCCGGGTTCAAGTAAGACATCAGAAGTAACACCTCATGGTTGTTCAGCTTACTGATATCCGGTCGGTCATAAAGGAGGTTCGAGAGAGAACGGAGAAAGATCCTCAATGTGACATGCTGAACGTCATTAATCAGCATGTTACTCGAGGTAAGAGCTGGTTTCCCGGTCAGACAAGGCATTAGGCGGCATACACCGCACTCAGTAGGGATATCGGTGATGGAGTCCTTGGGAGGCTTGGCCAACCCAAGGTGAGAAGCAAATTGGTCCATAGAAAGCAAGAAACTAGTGTTCATCAACCGAAACTCAACGGTCTGGCCAGAGGGGTCATAGATAAAGGAGTTCATAAATTCTAGGGTAAGAAAAGGATAAGAGTGTTTCCTCAGCCTATACAAACCCATAAGGCCCAAGGTCTCAAAAATGTGACGGGCATCCGTCTCTATCTCCAAATTCTCCAACAAAGTAGTGTCTATACACCTTGTAGGTCTCATTTTGCGTTTTTGTAAAGCTACAAAACGCTCTCTCTGCTTGAAATCAACAAAAACAACAGAAGGGTACTGAATCTGCGGGTACCACAGTCCACTCCCTTCCCCATCTCGTGTGGATTACCCCTCCCCATTTACTTTGACAAGTTCCTATGTTCGTCTTGGCATCTTTTCAAAGATATGTCTTAAACAACTCGCATAAACACGTAAAGCATATACTTCATGTAACTTGAACTTAACATACTCAGTTAGGCACACCAATTCACCAACAAATTTCAACATGTGAAGCACATAATTCATGCCATTAACTTTGAATAATAAGCTAAGTACACACATTCATCAACAGTTTCCTCAATTTGATACATGAATTCAATTTATAACTACTCATAAGCCATAGTTGTGAAAATTTAGTATGGTGAACACATGTACTCAACAATTTCCAACCACTTAGCATGATTCCAACGCTACTCCATAACACTCCCAATAATATGTGAGGCAATTGTACAAGTCCATGGAGAAGTAGTTAAGGACATATTATCATTATCTTCGCTATTAGAAACAAATAATTCAATTCAACTTGTCAGACGGTCTCTACAGCTGTAATTATTTTGACATGTTTTTCATCGTTTAGCATAACTATTATCATATTGAAGTTCAAACTTTACTTAATCTTTCATATACAACACCAAATTCCACATATATATCACGAATTTCCATTTGAGGTACTTTTAAGACGGAGTTTTAAGGCAACTTTCTAAGGTAAAATCATCAAAATCTATCCTTCAACATGATATAAACAATACATAAGGCTCAATTCTACCATCTAATCAATGTGAATCAATCAAAAATTAATTTCAATTTTGTAAACCCTAGAAATTTCGGTTTCAAATTTTGCAATTTCTAATCTAATTTACAGCAATTAATCACCAACAAACATGGAAAGAGGGCATGTGGATCATATTCCAACAATTAAAAGCAACAAATTGATCATAAGGATCAAAAATTTCCGATTGTTTTACTACTCTAACACATTCAAATCAATAAACCATGTAGATTGGGAAGAAAAGCATACCTTAATTGAGTAGCAAAGTAAAGAAACGAAATTAAGCAAAGAAATCAACCCCAAGAATCACCACTTACCCAAGAGTATGAGAGATTTTGAGAGGATTGTAGCCTTAGGTTTCGAAATATAGAAGATGAATGGGAAGAAGTAGAAAGAATTGGGGTTTTAAGAAACCCGTAGAATTCACTGTACAGTAACCTACTCGATCGAGTGCCTAGGGTACTCGATCGAGTACCACCCTACTCGATCGAGTAGGCGCTAATTCGTCGAGTATCTGCAGGAATTTTTCCCACATCCCGACGTCATAGCTTCCTAACTAGATCGAGTGAGGTCTACTCGTTCTAGTAAGCACTCGCACTCGGTCAAGTATAGTTAAGTACTCGGTCAGAAATACGAAGTAACTTGAAGATTCCCCGCAAAACAAAGATGTGTGTCGATTCCAAACTAAGTTCGGAATTCGGCACCAATTATCGCACTTGCTCGCTCATTACCATCACTACTCACGCATAATGTATCGTCTCAACTACTAAAGTGTTCGTCACATTACGCTACACAAATTACCGGCTCGGTTTACCTGTTACCGAATCTTTTATAAACATAATCACGCCATCATAATACACTTAAACTTACTTTACATGTTACTACTAAACTCGTGTTCACTTCAATTTGAAGCCTATAATTAACACCAATTATTTCTTTCACGTATCATATAAATGCATACTTTTCAAAGCAAATTAATCTATCGTGTTTTACATTCTATCATAAGCAGATCATCTTGCACGAATCAAATCTTACGCAGCGGAAAAATTTCAACCAACAAATAAGGCATAAACGCATTACTATATGCTAGGTCTCGAATTATAACTCAACTATACTATAACTATCATCATAGTAATTACGGTAGGATTTATAAACTCGTATGTGACTACCGTCATCTTCAACTTATAGCAACACCAACATGTTCATCCTTCAAGTATAACACACCCATTCACATTCCCAAGCATTTCTATCGAATAGACCTTTGTCACGTATCTCAAAATCATCATACAAGCTCACTAATCATGCCCACACTTCACTAAACATGGCCCAAATACAGCTATTACATTCCTATTAATGCTAACTAAGGCTCAACTACAGGTAGCTCCGACATAATTAGCATACACGTCACACATATACACACGGACTCCACATTCCCGTACTCTGTGACTGGCTTAAGCATCATGGGGCCAAGATTTTGAAATGAGGGCGCCTACTCACCCAAAACCTAGCATCAGCTAGGGCTCCCATTACACATACACCAGGTTCATTTTATTAGACTCCCTACGTTCATTATGTTCATTTGTTACAGGTTCCAAAATCGTCGCTCTGATACCACTTTGTAACACCCCCATATTCAGAGGAGCCTTAACTAGGCCTTCCTTAGCATATAAGGGCATTACCATCTCGGTTGCCCGAGGATAGTAATAATCAAATGTCGATAAAAGAACTATTTTATTGTATTACAAGCGATTTAAACCAACAAACGATATGAAAGAATATAACTCAAAGACTACTCGCTATGACTATCAAATCTCGTGAAGACTCATCCCTGCCCGGAGTCTAGCTATCAACAACATCAACACCTGCTAAGACCGACTGCTCACCATAAGGGATCACGGCAGACACATAACAAACAAACAACCACACAAGGTCAGTACGGAGATAAGATACGACAACGACAACTACAATTATCAATACAAACAATGCTATCACTCTCAAACACAATCACGATAACCCAACCAACTCTATCACTGACTGTCCACTGGACCAGTCCTGCCAGTGGGGGACCACAGCCGTTCCCACCAAATCCCCGCTCCTCATAATGAGCGATAACCCTGTCCATTAATGTGCACATCCCTTCTGTGGCGGGTTCCACAGAAGGCGAAACTAGGGCGTGAAGCCACTCCCGCAAGTGACCCCACTCAGCCGAGGACACACCTCGAGAACCAGAAACAATCAACCACAATCACCATCACAACCGTCATAATACAAATACGATACTAAGCAATCACAATACAACCACAACGACTGACATACTAAACCATCTACAGAAACTGAGTAGGCGAACCTACCTTTGAGCAACTGCAACCAATCCATGCCGACATACAACATATCCAGCAATAAAGCAAAGCCTATAACCACAATACAAATATCTATTACTATCAAGCAAACCCTAACTGTAGGGAACAAGGACACGGATGATGATTATGACATACCTATAGGGAGAAGCTCAGCAAAAGATGGCTACCCGACTCAAGTGACGCTCTCCTAAGGCACAAGGATCTTCACATAGGCTTCCATGGAGGTTTTGAGGTGAAGGGAAGGGAAAGAGGCGACTGAAGGATAGGAGGAAAGTGGCGGAAGTGATATGCGGATTTAACAAAACGCGATATAAAACCCTCGCTGAAAACTCGGTACTCGATCGAGTACCCAACACACTCGATCGAGTGGCCCCCTACTCGATCGAGTAGCCTTTACTCTATCGAGTACCACTCATATCACGCAACCCAAGATGGTTTTGGCACGTCTTTTTAAGACTACTCCCGCTCCCAAGGTCAGTCAACGCTGGTCAAAGGGTTTCTAAAAGGGCGGGTATTACAGTGGGACACGATGCAGTTTACTGTTTTGCAGATCGTGACCAAGTTTATGCTTATCAACAGTATAAGCGAAGTCACTATGTTTCGTTACCACCTTGCAGTTATACACCACCACATCCGTACTATCAACAAGGCTACCAAGAGCCTTCTTATTCCTATTCACCGCCGCAACAACAAATTCCCTCTCCTGCTGTCCAAAATGAAGAGATGGATGAATTAAAGTCGCTAATAGCGGCACTTACTCTTCAAAAGCAACAAGTTGAAGAAGCAAGAGAGGCCTCTATCAAAGGTCTTGTGCATCAATTTGCGCAATTGACAACTGAGCCAGAGGATGTTATTTATGACTCGGATTTCGATGACTCGGATTTCGAGAAAGTCTTCAATGTTGCTTTTTCGATTCAATATGAAGTTGGTCGATTGAGCAAATCAAAATGCACTCGATCGATGATTGGGATGAGGATTTCCCTCGATCGAGTGACTCAGTTGCTCGATCGAGTGGTTTTGTTGAAGAGGGTTCTCGATCGAGCGACCACATTGCTCGATCGATTGGTTTTGGTGAAGAAGGGACTCGATCGAGTGATTTATTCACTCGATCGAGCACAGTAACTTTGGACAGCACTGTTTCATCACCCGAGGTTGTCCCGACTAGCGATGAGAAGGTAAACGAAGGTCATTCCAACGCATTAGAAGGTAATATTTCTTTTGTTGACCCCGCTATAATTTGTGTTATGCCTTCCGTTAATTCATATACTGCTTTTGAATTAACGCCTCCGCCCCAACTCGGGAGCAATTTGGAGGAAAATCGTTCTGTTTCTTCTTGCGCAGGTCTAGTGAAGTTGAAGGACCCGGGAAGGGGATCACAAGATTCTATCCCGCCAAAGAAGAAAGTGCGGAAAAGGGTTGATAAAAGAGTGTTTGACCCTATAATACGCCGCTGCCGTGCTGTTGCTGTGCTTAGGGGGCCGATTGTGAAGCTCTTAATGGCTGAAATAACTGCATTCAGTCAGAAGCCGAGTAGGAGGCCGTGGATTTGCTGACGAAAGATGGTCAAGCTGGGACCTATCTGCAAACTAGCGCTGTCCGGGAGGCAACCCGGAGTTTTTACTATTTTTATTGTTACTTTTTAAGACTTTCATTTTTATTTCGTTGTGTTCTTAATAAACTGCGGAATTTTTAGCCTTGGTATTTGGCGGTATTTTTGGGACGTTATTAGTTGATTGCAGGTACAACTACGCTATTTTGTCGCTTGCTGATGCGACAAAGGATTCGGTCGAGTCTTTACTTACTCGATCGAGCCACAAAGCCACCTGAAGCACTCGATCGAGTACCTTCTTACTCGATCGAGTAGTCCCAATTTTCATGCCCTCGATCGAGCTCCTTCCTTGGTCGATCGAGAGAAAAGCTGGCCATATGCAATCGATCGAGCGGCTGTTTTGTCGATCGAGTACCTGCACCTCCCATGTCTGGTTCGGTTTGGGGAGGTCCGTGGTTTGCGCACTTTTGTAAGTTTCCGACTCATCCTCTCTTTAGTTTGCATTTTCTTTTCCTTTACTTTGTAATGGGGACATTGTACAGTTTGGTTTGGGGAGGGTATGCATCCATATCGGTCTGCATGTTGTTTTTACTGCATTTATGTAATCACGTTCCAATTTCTGCATGCATTGTTGTTTAATTTCAAAAATAGAAAAATTCATAAAAATCAAAAAAATTTCTAAAAAACCAAAAATATTACGTTTAATTTTGCATATTAGATTGAGTCGGATTGGAGTAATTCATTGCTGATAATTGTTTTTTTTGCTTGAGCCTTGCATTGTTTCACATCTTTAGCAAAAGTCTTTTGCAATTTCTCGAATTTCGTTTCAAAATTTGTTGAACAAGTAGACTTGACTGAAATTTTGGCAAACTACATTACTTTATGAGGTTTAGAGCTGATTTAACTGGTGTCATTTATGACCGGTTTATTTAGGATTGTGAGTAGTTACTCCCTGCATGTCGTGTAACATTAATTTGCACAAGTATGACATTTAATTGCTTTTTGCCTGCATACATTCGGGTTAGTGGATGGTGTCACAGGTTGGAGAGTACTTGCAATTTCCTTTTTCTCATTCTTACCCATTAACTCCACTTTTAGCCAAAACTGCCAGTTGACCCATAAACTACACCCAAATCTTAGCCTACCTTGCATTGAGCTAGTTTAGTGTTGTTTTGTGGTACATGTTTATCGTACCTGTTTTGGTTTATATTCATTTGTTATGGAGAATTTAGAAATTGATGTCGGAATTGGTTATATGGAAATATTAGCTGAAAATCAAGAGATGAAAAAAAAAGAGACTGAAAAAAAAAAGAGGAAAAAATGAAAAAGAAAAAGAAAAGTGAAATTCCCAAGTTCTAATTTGTATTTGTGAGGGAATTGTTAGCGCATAATAAGCTAATTGGCTTTTTGTTTCCGATTCATCTTCTATTTGGATTTTAGTGAGTTTTATGCCAAGGATGGTACTGAGTTTATTATTATTGGAGTAGTAAGTCGGATGGATTTATTTGGTTTGATAGGTTCTAGCTTAACGCTTTAACTCCTCTTATCCAATATTGTTTTGCCCCTTTCTACCCATTACCTCACTTATCCAAACTTTTGCAAGTATTCGGCATGTGATTGATCCTGAACGGTTGGAATGTATGCGTACGGTAGTTAGAATTACTTATCATACTATATTGCATGCACGATTGTGTTGGTCGCAGTTAGGTGAGCGACTGTTATTTCTTCTTTCTCTTTTATATATAATTTGCTTACCATTTGCTTTGTTGAGAGAAGAGTGACCCAAGAGAGTCCAATTTTGAAGTCTTGCAAGGTCAAACGCTCAACATCTTTTTAAAACATGCATAAGTTCGTTTGCGTGACATTGAGCTTTTAGTAGTTGATTCATGAGCATTAAATTGGTTCAAGTCGACGGTTTTCAGTTTGTCCGTGTTTTAATCCTTTCTAGTTAGTCTTTATTTAATTGCATGAGTTTGCTTGAGGACAAGAAAGGGTTTGGTTTGGGGAAGTTTGATGCGTGCATTTTACATAGACCTTTTAGGCCATATTAGCACGCATTTCCATGCTTATTTCGTAGTAATTTTACTACAAATATCCCCCGAATAGTCTACTTGGGTTTGTTTTGTATTATTTGCAGATATGAGCAGGAGAAGATCATAATCAAGCCTAAAACATGTCCCTACGCATGCATTTAGGAGATGAGTTGAGTCAGAGCTTGGAAAGTGCTATTTTGAGATGCGCATTGGAGTAAGGAAGTTAGGCGAGCCAAGAGAGTGCTTCAATTTGCTAGTTCCTGCTTGTAAGAGCCATATCTCGAGTTCTACAACAGCTATTAAGGTGATTCTAGTAGGTGAAAGCTTATCCTCTTAGCTTTCCAACGCCACCAACCACGCCCTATTTGTCCCAGTAACGAAGAAATGGCGGCCATTTGAAGTTTGGTGCGCAAAGCAGAGTTACGCGCTGAGCTCGATCGAGAGCCCTTCTTTTTGCATCTTGATCGATCGAGAGCTTATGTACTCGATCGAGAGCTTATGTACTCGATCGAGAGGTCTAGTTACTCGATCGAGAGGGGTTATCGCGTGGGCTTTAATTCCGTTTTGTAATTAGGTTTGTTTAAGTTAGTTTTAGTATAAATAAGAGGCGAGAAGTCAGAATTAAGCAGACTTACTCTCTCACGTCTTATCACTGTTCCTGTAGCGAGGAAACGGAGGAAATTCCGTCTTCCATTCTTATTTATTTTCCGGATCTAAACTCTTGCAATCATTATTTATCGGTATTAATCTTAATTCCTTCTCTCTTTTCTTCTTTTATGCTTTGGTCCTTTATTATGCGTAACTAATTTCCTCGCTAGGACTTAGGGGATCCGCGATTATGATAGAATAGTAATCACTTTATCAGGTTCATGCTATTATAATCTATGTTGTTAATTGTTGTATTTAATTGCTATAGTTTAATTGAGTCGACGCAATTAGCCTATAGACCGTAGTAAACCTTGACCTGGACCGAAAGGTTGGAAAGGGTGAGACTCGCAGCGATACATTAGGGCACGATAGTGAGGGCGAAAGCTAAGCTATTGTCGCTTTAGGGTGAATTGAGACCGAAAGGAGACATTCGCTACCCCATAGATCGTATTTGTTTTGACCTGAGACCAGATTGTTAGACTTGATTAATTATGGTGAACCGACTGTCTTAGCTGTTTCCTTTCCCTTGATCTACTCTTTATTTCTCTTGCCCTTCTCTCTTCCCTTTTCTTGCTGTAGTTTAGAAATCATTTTCAAAATCCCGTTTGTGACCGAATAAGCGAACCTAGAACAAATACAATAGCCTTCCTGTGGATTCGACCCTACTTGCCACTAGCTTCTGCTAGTAGTTCTTAGGTAAATTATTTTTGGTGCAGAAACGACCGCATTATGTACCTATCTGTAGAACACTATTTTAAAATCCAAATTCAGTTACTCGACCGAGTAAGCCACACTCGATAGAGTATCCAACAGCATAGAAAACCGTAGTATTACAGTCTTCCCTCCTTAAAACGAACTTCGTCCCCGAAGTTCAAACCCAACTTATAAAACATGAACTCTTAACACCAACACCACCAACTATGCCTACCTCCACAGCATGGCTCACGATATCATATCCACCACATATAGTCTGTCAGCACTAACTCCATACACTTCCAAATACCATCCACCAACGCCGCTAGATTCGTCTCACTAATATATTATCCACAAGAAAGATCCAATATCAAGACACTCATAAACATCAAACAGAATGTTACATTCTACCACCCTTAAAAAGAACTTCGTCCTAGAAGTTCACTCACACTCATAAACATCATCATCCAACTTTCAACACTATTGAACTTATAAACATCATCATCCAACTGTCAACACTATCGAAGTAGTATTCTCCCATTCCTAAACATCGCACTACTACAAGCACGACCATGAACTTTAAACTTCTAAATATACCGCAACATGTTTAATCATCAAACTCTCTTCGTCGCATCCTACTCCTCTTAAGATAAAGGTTACGTCCTCGTAACCCACCAATATTAAATCCTTTGGTATACTTCCCAAAATCCTCATCACCAACGCATGTTAACGATAACCGACTGTAACCTTTACACCTACAACCATTCTATATCTAGGGTTCTCTCTCTCTCTCTCTAACAGTTCTCATAACTCAAATCATTCGGCACCCCACCTAACCTATATCACAAAATCCTTAGCATAACCAATACTCCAACTCTTCCACATTCCCGCAAAATGACATACCTCTCTTTATAAAGTACCTATCTCCAACAGCATAACTCACGATCAACACTTGTTACATACACTCACACTAGATCCTCAAGTTCTTTTCTTTTATTACCGCAAAACTTATCCATAACTTAACATGATACTAATTCCCAACACCCTATGCCATTGTCAAAATAAATATTACGAACCACTTGCCGCTTCTAGCTCAGCACACATGTTCCACAGATCTCCTTCCACAACTATGTCAACCAATGCCTCCTCTAAAAGAAGTTCAAAAGTACTTCAACAACCTCTCACAACTGTGTCCCATCAACAGAATATACTATATCATGACAACAACAGAAACATACCCAACTCTCTTTCATATCATACTCTACCCTTACTCCCAAGCTGAAAGTTGTAAGAAACATCAATAAACGAAACAACCGTCTACATGTCCAAACCGAAACTCGCAGTAACAAAACAACAATCTATGTATAAGTGGTATGTACTTTCGAAAACTCGTATCGTAATCATCCCTCCTACTCCACCACAACCGATGACGGCATCGCAACACCGACACCAACAGCCGCACCGCAGCGCGAAAATACCCGCACCACAACACGAAGTTATTGGAGCTTGTGTCCTCCACAAATTAGTATGATAACATTTGTAAATCTCTTACAGGTTCACAAGGGTATACTTCATATTTTATCATTTGATTAACGATTACCTAATAACGGTTGGCTTGCTAGAAAGTTTGACGTTATTATCATAAAGATGGCGGTGATCAACTGGTCCCTAAAGGTCACACGTAAAGGATGTGTTTGAGAGATGTGGTTATGGAAATGTAATCACATTGATGCCTTATATGACTAAACAGTTAGTCAATGTGTTGATGAGACGATTATTTAATGCCGATTAAATAATATTAGCCGAGACAATTAATCATCAATTCGTAAATTGAATATAATATGTTATATTTAATTAATGTATATAATGTTAAGCTTGGACGAATTAATATGTTAATTCGTAATTAAATGTAATCGGTTATATTTAATCAACAAGATGAATGTGTCATAGTGGTAATAGTAAGGGTACTCAAACCAAGAGGTTATGGGATCGATCCTCACTAAATGACAATTTATATTTAATGCATTTTATACATTTTGCATACTACCAAAATAAGAAGATTTAATCTCCTTATTTTGGGCAAGTACAAAAACCGAAAAAAAGAGAAATTAATTCTCCTAATTTCGGAAATGGGCCGAAATATTAGAAGAAGAAAAATCTACCCTAATTGCTCCACTTACTCGGTTTATAGGGAGATTAAGGTGGAATTTTTCTAACCTAATTTTCTAACTCATTCTCTTGCCTCTCATCTCAACACAAAATACCGAAAACCCTAATTAATTTACTGAAATTGAGGGATCGATTCTAGCAACTAGTGAAGGGCATATCTCATATCGTCTTGGGTGCAACTAATAGGCGAATATCATTGCGATATTGTTCTTAGGCCGAATTTGCTAGGACCGAAGGTTGTTTCTTCATCTCTTTACCCTTTTGTTTATGTAATTTAATTTTATGACTAGTATTCATCATTATAATTCGTTATAATCCTTAAATTTAAAGGGATGCATACAGATAATTCCCACAAGTGGTATCAGAGCCAAGGCCACGAATTTTAATTTTGATGATTTTCATAAAATTGGATGTAAACAATTTTAGGGTTTCGAAAAAAAAAGAGGCACACGGCTGAAACTTTTTTATATGCCGATTTTTTTTTTGCAGCCGCTTTTGTTCTTCTTTTGTTGTTTTGATTCCATTTGATTTATTAATATTATTGTTTTAATAGGTTAAAATGATAATATAATGAATTTGTAGATGTGTTGATTTAATAAAATTTAAATTAATATGTAAATGGAATTGCTTAGCTTTATTGATGATAAATTGTTGTTTTGCCATATTGTTTTTGGCATAAATGGTTTTAAATTGTTGTTTAGAATCATGTTTCATAAATTTACATGTTTAAATTATAAGATGAATATGTCAATCTTGTTAATAGCAACAATAAGCGATTTTGTTCATCAATAATCATGTTTTTGATAATTTAGGGCATAATGCCGATTTTAAAAATTGGGACGGCTGTTTTAATCTTTTTTTAGCCGTGGAAATTTTTTTTCTTCTATTTCTGTTACTGTTCACGTATGGACAGAAAAAAAAAAAAAACTTTTTTTCGTTTCGGTTTTTACAGAAAAACCGTGAAGAAAGAAAAAAAAACCGGGCTGTTTTTTTTTTTGCTGCATTGCCGAGAACTTTTATAAAAAAATTTTTTTTGTCGTTTTTGGCCAATAATTATAATTATACATTTTAATGTATGATTAATTGTAGTGAAAAGGTTCACATATAAAGATACCTAATTATTTTAAAGCGGTTTAAAATATTGATGGATTAAATTCATATTACAAGTTTAATACGAATTAAGATTGAAATTAATGTGATTAATTGAGGAATTGTCACTTAATTTGATAATTTAAATAGGTGGTTTGGATAAAATTAATCTACATAATTAAAGAATTATGTCTTGCATGTTTAATTTTTTTTAGTTGATGCTTTTCTTTTGTTGAATGAATCGTTGAATGAATTTATTTACGTATTTTTGCAATCGGTTGTAATTTTTAATACTTAGTGTGGCCTTAGTTAATTATGTTTTCGTAATGAAGGAAACATAATTTTTATGTAATTATGAGATCTCGAATCTCCTTTATTTTTCTTTAGTTTTTGGGTTTTGAAATTAGAATGTAATAAATAGGTTTATTATGTAAATTTATTTATTGTAATTTTCAAAGAAGACTAAAGATGGAGATTGGAGCTCACTCCTGCTACATGGATCAAGATGGAACATCGAGACAAGCTTATCGGGTCGAAGGATGGATTCTAAATTTGTATTTAATGTTCATTTTGATAGGATAGGCCACACTAGGATTTTTTTATGGTTTTTACGTTTTTCATTCCTATTGCTTTTCATTCACATGATAGTTTATGCATCATATTCCGCCTAAAACCAAACCACCTACTACTAAAATGCATGAAAATTGACACATATAGGTTGTATGTTAGTTTTCATAGACATACAGATGTCACATATTTTTAAGCCATCACCCTAGTTTATTCATTCACGCATGCTAGATATTAGTTTACTTAAAATGAATTAAAATAAAGTTGATGGGATCTTCCTCTAAAACGGAAATTGAGATTAGTCTTCATAAGGGCAAACAACTATGAATCCCTTCTTCGTCGGTAGGCATAATATGACCCCTTCTACGTTGGGTAAGTAGTTTGTGTTGACTTAGTTTATCTCAACATTATAGTCCGAAGAGTTTCTCGTGATTATGATGGACTAAAGATAGAATTTGCGAAATTTATCGACCAAGAATTCTAACAAAGAGAATTAGCCAAAAGGTTGGCTTATCAATTTAGAGATAATTGAGTCTTGGGATCATTTATATAATTCTTGAGGAAGGTCAATTGTATAAATGTTTTGAGTCTTCGCGTTATGACACTAGTTCATTAGACTTAAATTAAAATCGATGCACATGCTTATTATTTATTCTTCTCATTAGCAAAGTGTAGAACACGTTTATATTATCACAACAAATGGTGAAATAACGAAATCCCAATGCCAAGTGCCACAATTGGACGCGAGTCCTGGCCGAAAGTTTTTATGGACAACATGAATCGGTACACGCGATCGAAAATGATGGGTCCAACTTTGCGGATCGGGAGGCAAAGACTACGGAATGTTGCCATTCTTGACGGTAAGCTCAAGTTCTTAATCGAGCCAATACCGTAATCCCGGCCCCAATGCGGGAGTTAACGAGTCACTTGCTTATAGTGATTTCGATATGGAAGCGGGTGCGATAAAGAACGTACTCATCTTTGCAATGGAAACCAATTTGCAGAGACGCTTCATTGCCCAAGGTGCGAACAAGATTTTCACCACGCTCACTAACGAGTTCTCAAAAGCACCGATGATCGTTACTTATGAGCATACCTGTCGCTTCTTTGATGCGAAACTCCAAAAGGGCCAACCGGTTAGCCCACACATTCTTAACATGATTGAGAATGTCGAGAAGTTGGAGGCACTTGATTGCAAAATCAGTGAGAGCATTGTCATTGACCGAATGCTTTATTCTCTTCACGATGGTTTTGCCCTTTTCAGGGCGAACTACTACATGAATGACTTGAAAAAGAGTCCTCATGAGCTACACTCCCTTCTCGTACAGACTGAGAAGGATATGAAATTGAGTGGGAGCATGAAGCAGAATGTTCTCACGATTTCCAACAAGGGTAAAGGTAAGGGTAAAGCTCCAGGCGACCTAGCTATAAGTAAGCCAAAATTCAAGAAGCCAGGAAACGGTAAGAGTGGGCCCGGTGAGACTAGTGGCTCACAGGGCAAGGCAAAGAGCAAGGGCGGTGACATTGAGTGCCACCATTGTCACAAGACTAGACATTGGAGGAGGAACTGTCCCGTCTACCGTGAGGACATCAAAGCAGGCCGCGTCGTTCCTGTTGGTATGCCATCTTATATTCATATGTTTGAGATTAACCATGCAAGTTTCAGAACTTGGGTACTTGATACTGGTTGTGGTTCTCATCTGTGTAATTATTTGCAGGGCCTAAGAAACATCACACCTCTCGGAAAGGGTGATGTGGACTGCAGTCGAGAAATGGAGCTAGAGTTCTTCTTGTCTCTCGAAGGAACATATGTAATCCAGCTTCCTAGTGGTTTTAAGTTATTTTTAAATAACTGTTACTATGTACCCAGTTTGTCTAAGAACATTATTTCAGTTTTCGTACTTGATAAAGACGGATTTTCATTTTTAATAAAGGATAATAGCTGTATTTTATCTTTCAATGAAATGATTTATGGCAAAGCAGTTTCCATGAATGGAATTTATATCTTAGATCAAACCACAGAAATATTACACGTGAATAATAAGAAATTAAAGGTTGGTGACAAAGATCAAACCTATCTATGGCATTGTCGAATGGGACACATAAATGAGAAACGCGTAAAGAAACTCGTCGATAATGGGACTATTCCCGCATTCGAATTTTCTACATATGGCACGTGTGAATCATGTCTCATTGGCAAAATGACTCGAATTTCCTTCAAAGGTGTTGGAATGCGCGCTACTGACCTATTAGGACTCATACATACTGATGTTTGTGGACCTATGTCAATTACCGCTAGAGATGACTATAGATATTTTATCACTTTCACGGACGATTTGAGTAGATACGGATATGTCTACTTAATGAAGCATAAAAGTGAGTTCTTTGAGAAATTCAAGGAATACCAGAACAGGGTTGAAAACCAACTGGGTAGAAAGGTTAAAGCACTCCGTTCAGATCGGGGTGGCGAATATCTTTCAAATGAGTTTGATCAACACCTTAAAAACTGTGGAATCGTTATACAGTTAACTCCACCTGGAACATCTCAATTAAATGGTGTGTCCGAACGGAGAAATCGAACCTTACTAGATATGGTTCGATCCATGATGAGTCACACGGTAGTGCCTGATTCATTATGGGGTTTTGCTCTTTTGTCAGCTGCTCTTATACTTAACCGAAGTCCGACTAAAGCTGTCGACAAGACTCCATATGAAATGTGGAAGGGAACGGTATCTAACTTGTCCTTTATTCGGGTTTGGGGCTGCGAGGCTTATGTCAAGTGGAGAAACGAGGATAAGCTCGGCCCGCGATCGGTCAAGACATACTTTATAGGTTATCCAAAAGGAACATTTGGTCATTACTTCTATTCGCCTACCGAACATCGAGTTTTTGTTGCGGCTAGTGCGACGTTCTTAGAGAAAGAATTTCTCGAGAACAAGACAAGTAATAGAACCTTCGAGCTGTCGGAGATTCCAAAACCAACAACCGAGGAACAGATAGAGGAAGTGGTTCCTCCAACTGATGATACGGTTAATATTCCTGAGGAACCTAGGAGGTCGGGTAGAGTCTCTAATCCTCCGGACAGATACATTGGTATGGTCGAGGAGAATGACGTTTTACTCCTAGAGAGTAATGAACCCGCTACCTATAAAGGTGATATGGCCTGTTCCGACTCAAAGCTATGGCTCGAAGCCATGAAATCCGAGATGGACTCCATATATGAGAATGACGTATGGGATCTTGTTGATTTACCTAATAAGGTAAAACCTCTACAGTGCAAATGGCTTTACAAAATAAAGCGTTCTGTAGACGCGCAATCAGATACCTAGAAGGCACGACTAGTGGCAAAAGGTTTCACTCAAGTGCACGGATTGCATTATGATGAGAGTTTTGCACCTGTAGTCATGCTACGTTCAATTCGGATAATCTTAGCGATTGCCGCTTTTCATGATTATGAAATTTGGCAAATGGATGTGAAAACCGCCTTCTAAAACGGTTATTTGGAGGAAGAGTTGTACATGGTGCAACCCGAAGGTTTCATAGATCCTGAACATCCTAAGAAAGTATGCAAGCTTAAGCGTTCCATTTATGGACTTAAGCAAGCTTCTCGGAGTTGGAATCATCGTTTCGACCAGGTGATAAAAGAGTATGGTTTCACTCGATCGGTCGAGGAACCATGCTTGTATATCAAGTCGAGTGGGAGCAAGATTGTATTCTTGATATTGTATGTCGATGACATACTCTTGATTGGGAATGACATTCCTCTCTTATCTTCGGTTAAAGAATGGTTGAAGAACCATTTCCAGATGAAAGATCTGGGTGAGGCACAACGCATTTTGGGAATCCGTATCTACCGAGATAGATCACGACGGACGTTATCACTTAGTCAGGAGTCTTACTTGGATAAGATTCTTGAGAAGTTCAGCATGACCAACTCCAAGAAGGGGAACCTTCCAATGACGTCTGGGATGCGGTTGAGCAAGTCTCAGTCACCCACGACGCCTGAAGGGATTGAGCGCATGAGTCATGTTCCTTATGCATCTGCAATAGGATCAATCATGTATGCCATGATATGCACACGTCCAGACGTGGCATATGCATTGAGTATGACGAGTCGGTACCAAAAGAATCCAGGTGAAACACACTAGATAGCTGTTAAAAATATCCTCAAGTACCTATGGAGGAAAAAGGATAGGGTATTGACTTATGGAGGCGATACTAAGCTATGCGCAATCGGTTACGCAGATGCTAGCTTCCAAACGGATCGAGATGATTCAAAATCTCAGTCCGGGTTCGTCTTCACTCTTAATGGTGCTGCGGTCACCGGAAGAGTTCCAAACGAGTGTTGTAGCAGATTCTACTACTGAATCCGAGTACTATGCCGCTTCGGAAGCAGCTAAGGAAGCGATATGGATGCGTCAATTCTTACAAGGACTTACGATAGTTCCTAGTTCAAATGACCTGATCACCATCTATTGTGATAATAGAGGTGCCATCTTCCAGGCTAAGGAGCCAAAGTCTAGCAACAAATCTAGACATGTACATCGGAAAGCTCACCTGATCCATGATTACGTGGAGCAAGAAGAGATAGTGATTGACAAGATTGCGACGGATGATAACATCGCGGACCCTCTCACTAAACCGTTGAATTTTGATAAGCATGAAGGGCACGTTATTTCTATGGGAATTAAACGTGTTCCTGAGTTGTAGTAGTTGATTATGAATTTGATACATTATCTTTTTCATATACTATTTATAACTTCATCGTTTTATTATAATATTTTGTTTTTCATGTGGATTGTACTGACAACTTTGAACGCCACAAAGTGAACTGAATTACATTATATTTTGTTTTGGTCCGTAATCGCCTACAAGAGCTGATAACTCTGGCTATTATATTGTTCAGTCGATTGATGGTGGGTTCAACGAGCCATAAGTCAAACTGTTGACTGATCGATCACAAATGCGAGATTATAACGATACCTCGTAGGACAAATTTTTGTGACAACGAAATGGAGTCCTAAATGTTTAAAAACATTCGGTGCCAGGTCGTGGATAGGACATCCATTGTGTTCCTAGAGTCGATTCTTTTGACTATCGACTGTCTCTTGAGATTAAGGCAGTTTTTGGGTGACTTTGGTTTCTTTCTCACGGTCTGCCGTAACTGGAGGATAAGAAGATTTTTTCTGGGTCATTTCATACTGTGCTTATATCTGCAGGATTCGAGTTGTGGAAAATATCCAACCTTTATTAGGTATAGTTATTTCTCAGGGCCACTCGAGGAGTTGTAACTGAAATGCATGGCCATGCTCGAATGATGATTCGTTTATCAGTTAAGTTACTCTCTAGTCGGGGAAACCACTCTTGATACAGATCACTTGTAAAATACGACCTTTGTGAATGCAGATTTTGCAAATTGTTTTACAATGAGTGGGAGAAATTTTAGGATATGAGAATCGGTTATCGCACATACACTTGTGAGGACAAGTGGGAGTTTGTTGGAGCTTGTGTCCTCCACAAATTAGTGTGATAACAGTTGTAAATCTCTTACAGGTTCACAAGGGTATAATTCGTATTTTATCAGTTGATTAACGATTACCTAATAACGGTTGGCTTGCTAGAAAGTTTGACGTTACTATCATACAGATGGCGGTGATCAACTGGTCCCTAAAGGTCACACCTAAAGGATGTGTTTGATAGATGTGGTTATGGAAATGTAATCACATTGATGCCTTATATGACTAAACAGTTAGTCAATGTGTTGATGAGACGATTATTTAATGCCGATTAAATAATATTAGCTGAGACAATTAATCACATCAATTCGTAAATTGAATATAATATGTTATATTCAATTAATGTATATCATGTTAAGCTTGGACGAATTAATATGTTAATTCGTAATTAAATGTAATCGGTTATATTTAATCAACATGATGAATGTGTCATAGTGGTAATAGTAAGGGTACTCAAACCAAGAGGTTATGGGATCGATCCTCACTAAATGACAATTTATATTTAATGCATTTTATACATTTTGCATACTACCAAAATAAGAAGATTTAATCTCCTTATTTTGGGCAAATACAAAAACCGAAAAAAAAGAGAAATTAATTCTCCTAATTTCGGAAATGGGCCAAAATATTAGAAGAAGAAAAATCTACCCTAATTGCTCAACTTACTCGGTTTATAGGGAGATTAAGGTGGAATTTTTCTAACCTAATTTTCTAACTCATTCTCTTGCCTCTCATCTCAACACAAAATACCGAAAACCTTAATTAATTTACTGAAATTGAGGGATCGATTCTAGCAACAAGTGAAGGGCATATCTCATATCGTCTTGGGTGCAACTAATAGGCGAATATCATTGCGATATTTTTCTTAGGCCGAATTTGCTAAGACCGAAGGTTGTTTCTTCATCTCTTTACCCTTTTGTTTATGTAATTTAATTTTATGACTAGTATTCATCATTATAATTCGTTATAATCCTTAAATTTAAAGGGATTCATACAGATAATTCCCACAGAAGTACCGTCCCGGATCACAACAGCCACATCGATAGTCATCGCAACTTACACAATTCCCATAAACACTGACTCAGTATAACTTTCCGGACAAGAAAACTTCCTCAACACCACTTTACTAGATCACAACACAACATATTACACGGAATAAACAGATAAGAACCTCATGAATATTATCCATACCATTACACGGAATAAACACATATCATGAATACACATACAAGTATTACTAGCCATGCTAGATCACCCAAACAATCACTTTTGAATATCATTCCATTAGGTTACCGTACCCAACATATATTACAGAACATTCAGATAACAACTTTATAACTATCACACCATACCACTTCTCGTGAGGTCAGAACCTCACACAAACATGTATACACATCATAGACTCGTAATCACATGCAACTAGTCAATCCTGATCACGTATGTTACCACCTGATAATGGTTATCTCTCGTCCGAGCTTAACTCACATGCCCTTCATAACACATTCTCCTATTCGCATAACTATCACCTCCTGACAAATGTAATCATACCATTAATACTCAACTACTAGCAACCGCCTCCTATAACCACATCTTATACTTCCTCACAACCATACATATCAATCTGGTCTCTGCAAAATCAGCCTCTTTAGAATGGCTATCTTTCTTGCTTATCATCACCCTTAACCACTAGTGACAACACCTCAACACTACCACCGTTTGTATATCAAACCTTTTACACTCATATCTAATTATCACGGTTTCTTTCCCATCTTCGGTTAACATCCCAAATGACGAACATTAAACCCATCAACCAAAATTCACCTGAACATTCATCCCAATTTTGCCTTTAATTGTATCGTCACCTAACTCACCACCAAAATCTCATATCGTGCAAATACTCTACCAACTTTTACTCCCCTTAATTCCTCGAAGCTCATGGCTAACATGTTGACCTGAAACTCCTATATAACCATTAACTCACACCCTCTCATGATGCTATCACACATTTTCATGATTCCTTACTTTCATGTTCCTTAATTCCGGTTGACGTTTTCTCAGCTTAATTTAATGATACCACTTTGTAACATCTCGATACACCAAGGTGCCTTGCCAAGACCATCTAATGCATGGAAGTGCTACCATCTCGTTTGCCCGAGGCATAGTAATCAAAAGTGACCATCAAGAAACATAGTTTAAGCATAAAGTTTAAAGTGATTACATCAAAACCAACTGTAAAGTAAAGTAAGACTGTTCCAAAATCAAACTACAACTAAAGTACAAAAGGTATTATGATAACACAGTGGAAGACTACTATCAGACTCATGGCGACTCCATCCTCAGCTAATCCTGCGCGCATCCATAGTATACCTGCTAGACAACTACTCACCACCCCAAAATGGATCACCACAGTTTTTAAAACATTTAAACGGGGTCAGTTACTGATTACACAAAACAAGATACACAAGATAACAATACACACACAACTCCCAACTCCATTATATCTCCACACACCTGACTACACACTAAAGTGTGTAGCCTGCCAGAATATCCATCGCAACAGATATTCCACGCCACCAATGGGGGACCGCAGCCGTACCCACCAAATCCCCGCTCATCTAATCCGAGCGATAACCCATGTTCCTTAATGTGCACATCCCCTCCTGTGGCGGGTTCCATAGAGGGCGAATCAAGGGCGTGAAGCCACTCCCGCAAGTGACTCCACTCGACCGAGGACACGCCTCGCGAACCACAGATAATTAGACAACCAATTATACAATACCAATACCAACACGATATCAACACGTTAAAGATCAACAATAATCACAACCATCACCAAACAACTATGTAATCAATAACCGAGTAGGGAAACCCTACCTGGAAGAGCAATTACCAATACCGTCACAATAGCGAATCAGCAAAGTTCCTCTACGAAATCACCTCCTATCAAATATACAATCATACAATCATCATCTAGTATCAAAATACTCCCAAAACCCTCAAATTACCCAATTAGGGTTTGAACTAATATTAACGAAAAGGCATAAAAACTATACAAGGATCTTACCCACGACACGACGAACTCAACGGCGTAAAGAACACGACAATCCGACTTCCCTAGCCTTTGGGATTTGATAGCAACGCGAAGAAAGGAAGTAACGTAACTTGTTTTTTCTCTTGAGAGATTTTAGAAAAGATAAAAAGTGAGAAAGGAACTGACGGAATGCTTTAAATATAATCACGCATTGCTAACAAAACCCGGCTAAAACAACCCGCAAAACCGACTTACTCAATCGAGTAAGTCACTTACTCGATCGAGTGACCCTTACTCGATCAAGCCCCCATCAGCAGAACACTATTTCAAAATCCAAACTCACTTACTCGACAGAGTAAGCCCCACTCGATAGAGTACTCAACAACATAGAAAAATGTAGTATTACAATGTGTCCCAACACAATGCCACTACTCACCATTAAATGACATTTTTTGAAGTTTAAAATAAGGTGGGAATCAATGCATCATGTCAAGACCATAGTTAGGTGCTCTAGACATGACTCAAAGGAGTCTCCATGGACCGTGAAATCATCCACGAAGACTTCCAATGTGCGTTCTACAAAGTTGAGAAAAAATACTCATCATACACCGTTGAAAGGTTCCCGGTGCTTTGCATAGGTCAAATGTGTAACACCCCCTTCTTACCCGGCCAAGGTAATTGGGAGATGTTACCTTCTCGGTTTCCCGAGGCGGTAAATCGGAGATACGATAAAGAAACATTTATTATAAATAACAAGTTTAGTGATTACAAACCATTAATTAATTAATGAAATACAACTCATGGCTACTATACTCATCTAACTAGTGATATCCATCTCGTGACTCATCGAGCTCGTCCCGACTCCCGTGCACTATCCAAAAATCTGTACCTAACCTGCTCCCCATATGACCAAAGGACATCACATGGATCAACACAGTCCACCCCAAAAGAGACAGGTGATAAACACACAGACACAACAAACGTCAGTTTCAATAAACAAATAAAAGATGACACGACTCATAGGTGAACATACAATATGACTACTAATGTGAATGAGACACCAACACGCCACCGCCACCACTATGGCACCGGGACATGCCCAGGCATCCCGACCACCACACAGGTACTGGGATACGCCCAGACATACCAACAACCACAAATAGGTACCGGGACATGCCCAGACGTACCGGGTCCGGAAGCCAACCGGATCCCCTGCCAGACGTCGTGTCTCCACCACACGCGTCCCTCCAAACTCAAGCCATCAATATGCACATCCCTCTTGGAGTGGGAAGCTCCAAGAGGCGACTCAAGCGTAAGACGGTCTCCTAACCGTCTTACGTCTCCAAAACAACAACAACAACAACAACAACAACAACAACAACAACAACAACAACAACAACAACAACAACAACAACAACAACAACAACAACAACAACAACTCCTCCAATATATATGATAATGACCAATGCATAAACCACAACCCAATATATCATAATCATTCTCTTAATAATGTGATTACCACTAAACATGTTATAATACAAATGCCCTAATTATGCAAAACTAACTACAACATCAATATAAACAACACCACATTATTGAAACCGAGTAGGATTAACCTACATATCTCACAAAATCGTCTCATCCTACATAGATTACATAAATACTATCACAATGCATCCCATACTAATATATACTACAAAGCCCCTTATTACTACCCCTTAATTACCCCAAATACACTTACTAATTGCTAATTAACTACCCATGACGAATTTCCCCAAACTTAGAGTTTAAAGACTAGAAAGGGAGAGATCTTTACCTACTAAGTGAAGGAGGTGAAGAGGAAGGTGGTAGATCTTCAAATCCTAGCTTGAATCCCAAGTAGAAGGTGTTTGTGAGGGTTTTAAAGAGAGAGAGAGAGAGAGAGAGAGAGAGAGAGAGAGAGAGAGAGAGAGAGAGAGAGAGAGAGAGAGAGAGAGAGAGAGAGAGAGAGAGAGAGGAGGGAGTTTGGGGAGATAAGGAGGAAGGTGGAAATGATTTTAGGGTTAGGGGTGAAAGGGATTAAATCCCGTGTTCTAAAAGCAGCGGCACTCGACCGAGTGTCGAGTCCACTCGGTCGAGTGGACTCACTCGGCCGAGTAGTACTCCACTCGATCGAGTGAACTCACTCGGTCTAGTGTACCGTTCACTTGACCGAGTAGGCCCACTCGATCCGCTGCAACACCAATCGGTCTAGGCTTAGGTCTAGTGTAAGGTTATCTTTCCTTTCCGAGTTCTCTCTTATCAGTCTAAACCTCCTCTCACGTGTCCCGAGGTTTAAGTACGGGTCCCACAAAAGCCGAGTATTACAATCTTCCCTCCTTAAAACTGAACTTCGTCCTCGAATTTTGCCTCATCCTTACTTTTCCTTAATACTTTCTTACGTCTCATTCGTGTCATGCCTGACCCCTCTCCTAAGACTCTTCCTCACACATTCGCTCGTCTCTCTCGCTAGTGTTTTACCGTACCTGCTCTTTTGTGTTCTCATGTCCTTTCTTATTCCTAAATGTTACATTCACTCCCCCTAAAACAGAACTTCATCCCGAAGTTCGCCACTCGATCGCTCGCAAGAAGGATTCTCTTACTCACTTGATTTAGGCTTATGGGTTCGAGTACAAGTCAAGCTCAACATTCATTCCCACTCTTATGGCTAAGGTCCAGTCGTATCATGCATAGTATGTGACTCTAGGTATATGTGTATAACTCTTGACTCCGTACGCAACAATCATAACACGGTCGGGTACCTCGCCTACTGTGATTGACTTTCTCCCATATTCTTTATACCTGAATAACTCATGTTGTGCACCAACCACGTGGTTACGCACGTATTTTCATCCATCCTCGTATCATATCATCTCACTCTAGTTGCCACAAGACTCGATCGTGTAAGACTCATAAAATTCTCATTTATGTTTACCCATTACCGTATCATTATTATTTTTACTAATAAGCATGTTAGGTCTCAATCATCGGCTAAACATATTTCATGTTACACGCATAACACGACACACAACGATGTAAACAACTTATTTCAATTTTTCGTTAAGGATTTCTACGTTCATACAACTATTGGGTGGTCGGTAGGGTCACAAAACGAAAATACTCAGTCCATGTTGGTTCAGAACTATCAAAACAGAAACAGAACAGTCCAGTCGGTCGCGAAGAGACTTACTCGGTCAAGTGGGGGTGACACTCGGTCTAGTGAGAGGGTCACTCGGTCGAGTATGGGCTTTTACAAAAAGTTCCTAGGGTCTGTTTTCGGCTTACTCGATCAAGTGAAATGGGGCACTCGATCGAGTGAACCGCCACTCGGTCGAGTGAAAATGGCACTCGATCGAGTGTCACCTGATAGTCCAAAATTCGGTCATTCATGTCTCTAAACATACCAATGGTCAATCATACTTGCAAAAGGGTCTGAATGGTGATCATAGCATCATCCCACCACACAACATCTACTAAGTTTTGGCCTTATGGCCGAGTTTACAATGCGAGAAAATCGTATTGTCCGAGACTCAACCAGACAAGGTCACACAAGTTCCCACATGAGTAGATAAAACTAAGAAGATGACTTCCTCCTCTTGCCAAACCTTTTCACCCACCAAACCAGGGCTCCTTGGTTGCTTACCAGTGACTCCTCCCCCGCATGCTGAGCTCCTCACTCCTGGTGTCGCCCCAGGTGTTCATCGATGCATCCTCCACTATGGCGTTGACGTAGCGGCTATTATGCTCGATAAGTCTCGGTGTCCAACTAGATGATACTCCTTCTCCACTCTCGCTTCCGTAGAAAACATTTCCCCCGCCTTCATAAGAGACACCCCCATTTCTTCGTTGTAAGTACTGTTCACCTTTCCTTGGTAGTCACCACCCACATTCTCTTGATAGCCTCCACCTTCGTGCGTATTGTTAAAGAAACTCTCGATGGTATAGTGCGGTCCCTCCCAAGGACCAAGCAAGTGTCCATCGCCGTGAGAAACTCTATGATCCCAATCCGAGGGTTGAATACCATAGGCTTTGAATACCCCGGAAGTGTCCCCATCCACGTACCAAAAGCTAGGACGTTCCTTCGGTCTGATTGCCTGGTTATAGGTGAATTCGTGCACGTCTCTCAGGACCAAGGAGATGTTCACCTTTTCAATTAGGCCTGGCATGGGATATTGGTGGTTAGAAGTCGATGATGGTTGGTTGTATCCTCCGGTGAAAGATGGCATATGCATGGAGTGCCTAGGTTGTTCGTGGTACGGTGAGGGTTCATGCATACAAGAAGAGGACGGGGCGTAAGTGGAGTGTCTAGGGCGATCAAAGAGCGGCGAAGGCATGGGCATATAGGAGGATGATGGGGTATGTGGAAAAGTCCTAGGAGGATCGAAGAGGAGTTGCGGGGTCGTTTCCCCTCGTACCGCTTCACTATCAAGAGTGTAAGTAAGACTCTCGGGAATGAGGTAGGATCGGGCCGGAGGGCGTGGTGGGGCTAGTTCGGGCAAGTGGGAGGTTTCGGGAAATCTCCCGTTTGCGGGAAGCTTCATATATGAGTCCGTGTTCACTCTCCATGAGTATCCCTTTTTGTCTTTCTTATCCACAACCCAAAACATGCCTTTCATGTAGGCAATGTCGAAGTATGGTGCCTCCGTACTCATGGGTCTATCAATTGCCCCCGGTTCATAACCCAATAGGTTTTTGGCTAGTCTAGTAACTAGGGCACCACAATCAAAGGAGCACTTATCGGACTTGGCCATCCTTTCAAACGCTAAGCACACCATAGACACGGGGCTAAAGTAAAAACGCCTCTCATAGTATGGATTGAGGTAGGAGCTTAAGAGTAGTACTTCCGAGGAATTGAGTTTACTATGGTCCTTTCTCCCGTAAAGGAGGTTGGTCATAAGGGGAAGGAAAACTTTCAAAACGGGGTGTTCCACATCATTTATTTTCATGGCACTAACGTCGGTATTGCGGTTAACCGTGTAAAGGTCGATGTATTTTGTGGCTTTCATTTCCTTCCTCACCTTGTCAAGAGTATGGGTGGTCCTTTTTCCTACACCTAGCCGCTCCGCAAAGACATCACTAGATAGGTGAAATGAGGTGTTCTTGAGCCGAAAGCTCAAGGTGTGGTCGTTTGGATTGTAGAGGAAGGAGTTCAAAAATTCTAGGGTAAGGATGCGGTAGCTTATTTCCGCTAAGTTATATAGTCCCTCCATTTCAAGTATGCTAAAGATGTCATGCACTTACACCTCTATCCCCAAGGCTTCTAAGGCACTCTCCACCACACACCTAGTGGCGTTCATACGTCTCTCGGTGAGGGCTAAGAAGGTATTCCTATGGGGTTCACTTTCGAATTCTAACCCCAGGTATCCGGGATGGGTAAAGGTGGGTGGTGCATCCGGTTCGGGTTGGGGTTGGCGGTTGTTTCTCCCACGGTTGCTCCTCGTGTTCCTTGACATGCTACAAGAAATAAATCAAACACAAGGCATGTAATATGAGACTTATGATTAACTTTGGAAGCGGATGAAATTCTCCCCCAAATTCCTAAACTTAGTACTTGACCAAGTAGTGAGCATGAAAAATGAGGTTTTTGACATAGTGAGTGCTCAATTTTGAGAAATCTATTTACATTTCAAGACGAAACTTTCCTTAACTCACCTCATATGTAACACCCCGAATTTATTATTTTAACATTTACAATTTATTTAACCCTTCAATTACTTTATTTTATATTTTCAAATTTCTTAATTTAATTAATTATAAATTTAAGCCTAATTTTTATAACATTATAATTTATGGCGTAATTTGTATGAAAATGTATATATTTTATTAAATTATATTTTTAAGGCATAACTTATATAAGAATATATATATTTTAGTCGGATAATAATAGTGACGGTAATAAAAATAATAATAATTCCCGTCTTAAATTATAGTAGGTTTGAGACGTTTTTCCGTCTGCAAAAGACCGTCGCATTTCAATTGTGAATCTTAACTAAACTCGGACCAACCATATATCGACAACACATACCACCTACTCCCTCATACTCCACATTTATATAATCATATTATTATTATTATAATAATTATTATTATTATTATTATTATTATTATTATTATTATTATTATTATTATTATTATTATTATTATTATTATTTTTTGTTTTTTTTGATTTTTTAGTACCTCCCGTCCCCACCCCCTGTTTGTTCCCTTTCCTTTTTGTGGAATCAGCAGTAAAGCAACCACAACAACAAAACAATAGCAACATCCGTATAAACCAATAAACACCATTTTCGTCACCTTCAAGCTCAAATTTCGACTGCATTTCTCAACCGTTTTTCTTAATTTTTGCACCAATCTCTTCCTCTTTCCTTCCTCCTTCGTTTTAGGTAAGAAAGTCTCATTTTTGTAGTGGTTTCTTTTTTCGCCGTCTTATAAAAGTGTCGTCTTTTTAGCTTCTTTATCCCATTTTCTTGCTCTCTGATGAACGATTTGAAGACCCGGAGCAGTTTGGGTCGGAAATCATGTTCGTTGAGGAAGTTATAAGGTAACGGTGATAGGTTACTCGACAAAAACGTTGAAATTCCGTCTTATGTGTCGTTTTATGTGTTCTTTTTCTGATAAAGTTTGGTTCTTTACATTTTTCTCATTTGTATAATAAACTTCGTCTCACATTGGTGTTGGATTGGGACCGTTTTGAGCTCCGATCAATGTCTTGAGCTCCGTTTACTTGAGCTCGGTTGATGACTCACAATGACGGTTAAATGGGCCTGCTTTCACGATTGCCTTGGGTATCGTTGGTGTGAATTTAGATGTTATTGTTCATATTTTATTTGTGCTATATTTCCTTCGCAGATTAATGTTTGAAACGGACTGGTTTAAGGCGGCATATTACTCTACTTCAGACCGGCTTTTGGTGGCTTGTTAGGTGGTTGTTTGGGACTGAGTTGGGTCGTAAGGATGAGTGCTTGGAGCGGGTATATGAGAACGCAAAACTAGACATAAACTGTTCAAGTTTCGGGACTGTGTTGGGGTATATGAATGATTGTCATTAGGATTGTTTTTACTGTGCTTTTTGGGACTATTTTGGACAGCCCATTCACGGCTGCAATTAGGCCGGAATGGGACTGTTTTGAGTACATTTGAGTTGAGAACTTGTAGTGTGGGAATTGGTTGTTGTATGTGTAAATTATTAACTTTCGTCTCAAGCTTGCCTATGAATATCCCTTTGCTAGCTACATGTTACCTTTCGATTGGGTAAATGGTTATGGTTGTTGTTGTGGAGGTCGGTAAACTGCCATGGGGTTGCTGTCCACAGCCTGCTCTTGGCTGTACACGGTTGTGTTCCCTTGTGTGGTGGCTTGGGCTAGTTGGGTGGCTGTTTTGGTGAGGTGTAGGGACTGTTTTGGGGTGGTGTTGGGGTTGTGTGGGCTGGACAGTGGCTGGCCATTAGCTAAGTGTGGCCTTGGTCACGTTTGGTGGTGTTGTGTTGTCTTAGCCGTGAATCGTCGTGTTGAGCCTTGTCTGTAGAGCTTGAGTTTGGTGCCATATATTCATGTTAGGATTCATTTATTTGAATTTCCGTCTTGTGTTTCATATAACGCAATTCATTATTTATCGTTTATTTATATACCTTTTTCTCACATGGTTTATATTTGTGGAATTCATTATTTAATTGTCTCATTTATTTATGAAATGACATGTTTTCCTTATAAAATGAGTTCAATTTAATTATTGTATGCTCATGAATATTGGTGATTGAATTATTTACATTTCCACCTCATATCTACCATGACGTAAATATTTCATGCCCGTTTATTATATTTATTTTCAAGTACTTTATGAGAATGAAAAGAAATGTTATCAAAATGTTAATAGAAGGTTTAATTGAATTTATTACATTTTGGTCACTTGTGCTGTTCTGGCACGTGCGGTTTTTGGTCATTTGTGCTGTTCTGGCAAGTGCGGTTTTTGGTCACTTATGCTGTTCTGGCAAGTGCGGTTTTGGTCACTTGTACTGTTCTGACAAGTGAGTTTTATCAGTGTCGCCCTACCAGGGGAATTATATTTAATGAGTAGTAAAGGTCTTGCTTAGTTATAGATATTTTTAAATGTTTGGATGTAAGAGTCTTGGTCCTATCGGATACTAGAGGTGAGATGCAAGCCTCCTAGTTGCGATATGATCGCCGGGATTGATGTTCCCATCCGCTCTTATGGTGAGATGCAAGCCATAAGTATGAATGTGACATTAGCAGCCATGTCCCGTGCAATGTTTCTAAGTGGTTTTCTAAGTAATGGCTACGGTTTCTATTCTTGTAATTTGCATTGATTGATCCCTTACTTAATTGCTTCATATGGTTCGGATTCTAAATCACATATCTATGTTGTATTTCCTTGAAACGCGTGCTTTTGTATAAATGACCGTATCCTTGTCTTTCATATTATTTAGTTGTCTCTCATGACTAGTTGAATCTTTATTATGCTAATGTTTATCGATCTTGTTCCATCTCATTCAATTGCCATGTTTACATATAAACTTGATATTCATATCTTTTGTAAGTATCTTACATGAATTACCTGTTTTAGTTCTTTGTTATGTTCATTTTGACAATTTGTTGCTGGGAGAACCTTGAGTTACTCCCCACTGACTTTGGCGTTCATGTTTACATGAATGACAGGTATTAGCTGGTGCATTTATGGGGTGAAGACATGTGTGAGCTATCGAGCACCTTGGACCAGTAGTCGGTTTAGTAGGATTTCTTAGACTCACCTATTATCATTTGTCATTCCGAGGGATATATTTTCCCTCACCTTGACTATCACGTTTGTATAATTTAATCTTTATTTCCGAAATTTTCATTTGTGTTTTGGATTTTAATGAACCCGCGCTTTAAATTTTAAAAGTTTCAAAATCTCCTAATTTCCGCTTGAATTTATAAGTTATGTTTTCCACGTTATTGCGGGGGTTCACAGTTGGTATCAGAGCTTATGTTGCTCCCGACGCACACACGTGTACCCCAATTTAAATTTGAACTTGACCATAAATAATAAATGAGAGATGGGTAAAATTAAGGATATAAGTTGGTAGTCTCTTTGTGTATGCTTCGTGGTAGGTTCTAATAGGTTTGTTGATTGTCAATTATTTTTGTGCCCTTGGATCAATAACCGTGAGCTTACCTATGTGGAAATCAAGTCTTGGTGCTTATTTCCTGGAATTGAAGATTTGTTCAACCTTTGGAGAATGCTTCTACTTCCTCGAAGATGTTCCTCCTTCTTTGTGTACCTTACCTTTGACACGGCTGTCGCAACCCTATCAAAAATAAACTAACCGGCTCAACTAATAAATATAGTAGAGGTAAGTCGGGTATCGTACTCCACAGGGAGGCTATTATATCTACCTGCTATCTAAGTCTGTCACGGTAACAATTGGGTACCTGCTATCTAAGCCTTCGATCGAGTACCTGCTGAACTGTTTCAGTGGCTGGTACTCGATCGAAGGCTTTTTCCGGTGGATCGAGTGAGTATGGTGGTCCATGGTACTCGATCGAGTCCCTGCTGAACTCGATCAAGAGGTGGCATTTGGAGGTTACTCGATCGAACGTGCTTTCTGTTTGATCGAGGTTATTAGCTGGAATAGTGCTCGATCGAGGAGTCTCAAATCACTCGATTGAGTACTTTGCTATATCACACGGGATTGTATTTCGTGTTAGACTTAATTAGTATCTTAGTTTTGTTAATAAATATCTTCCCTATATAAGGGAAGACGTCATTAGGTTTAATCATTCTCTTAACTACTCTTTAATATCAGAAATTACTCTCTTAAGCAGACTTTATTCCTTCTCTTGTTTGACGTTGCTTTTGTTCATTATTTGCCGGATCTAAACTTTGTAATCATTCTTTCTCTCTTATTTAATTCCACTGCATATTTAATCTTCATTCTTAATTACTGTTTTAATTATTGTTGTTATAGGTTTATACAATTTCATTCTTTTTATCCTTATATCATGTATCTTGCTATTTCATCTGTTGTTGTTCGTAGTTTCATCAATAACATGAGTAGCTAATTCCCTTTATGTTAGGATTATGGGAGCCATGGTAGTGATACAATGATGTTGTGAATGGATTAGGAAGTTTACATGTGAGAACTGTTTTATAACAATATAATTGTAATCGTTTAGTTGAGTGCACGCTTCTAAACAAGTTAATTTGGTTAAATTCAGACCTAGATCGTGAGATTGGAATGAACAGACCTGTTGTGAATAGTAGACTACACTAATGAGGGCGAGAGCTAAGTTAGTTGTTTTTTAGGGTAGAAAGTGGACCGAGAGGACCTTTCCTTTACCCTTCTCACATTAGGCCGACTGAGCTATTTATGACATAATTGACTAATTACCATGGTGAACCGACATCCTAGCATTCTTCTTTTTATTTGATCACAACTTATTATTCTTTATTCTTATTGCCCTTCTCTCTTTTAATCTCATTTAGTTGATTAGAAAACAATTCAAACACCCAATTGTTACCGTGGCAGACTTAGATAGCAGGTAGATATAATAGCCTGCCTGTGGAGTACGATACCCGACTTACCTCTACTATATTTATTAGTTGAGCCAATTGGTTTATTTTTAATAGGGTTCGACAGCCATGTCAAATTTTGGCGCCATTGCCGGGGAGGCAATTAGCCTATTTATCTGCTTATTTTCGTTTGTCTCAGTCTCAGGGAATTTTTAATTCCTTGAGACAGTTCTTATTTATTTTCTCTAGTTTTGTTTATGCCAAGGTCTAACAGGTCAGAATTAGTACCAGCTGATCCTGAACCGGAGCGGACTTTTCGCTATAGACAAAGCTTATTGAGAAAGAATCGTCAAAAGGAAGCCTTGAGTACTTTTGAACCTGATCTTGAACACTTTCTATTTGCAGAAGACCAGTCTTTTAAAGAAGATACTTCTATTTCTACAGCCAAATCTATGAAGATGCCGGACATTGCGAGCCATTCTGAGCCTACAACCGACTCCATTCCAAAAAGGTTTCAACCTTACAACAGAAGATGGGAGTACATTTGATATTCGACCATCTTACATCAATCTGGTCGAGAGAAATATGTATCGTGGATTAGCTGGTGAAGATCCGCGAAAGCACATGTAGGTTTTCACAGATTACTATTCCACCATTCCCGCTACTAAGGGAGTGACTCAAGATAAGATAAAGAAGTTCTATTTCCTTTCTCTCTTACTGATGGAGCCCGAGAGTGGCTTACTGATCTTGATAGGACTGCAGCTGGAATTACCAACTGGGAGACCCTGGCCCTAGCCTTTTACAAAAGCTACTTTCCTCCACAGAGAACTAATCAATTGAGGGGAAAGATCACAAGTTTCAAGCAAACTCCAGATGAGAACTTGTATGAGGCGTGGGGACGATTCAAAAAGCTGGTTCGGTCCGTCTCTCATCACGGTTTCAAATAGTGGTTTTTGTGCAACCAGTTCTATAATGGGTTGTATGATGACCACCGTGTTATATTAGATGCTACAGCCAATGGTCGATTCCAGAAGAATATTGATGATGACAAAGGTTGGGGAATCATTGAGGAGATGACCACCCATTATGCTGAATATGCGAACCCAACACTACTACAAAACTTGTGATGGACATCGGACTTTTTGCTATATGGACATCGGATACACAACCGATGTAGAGTTTGGTCATGTCCATTGTGGATTAATGGACATCGGATTTTAAACCGATGTCCATTAAAATTTGCACATCGGATTTTTAGGAAAACCAATGTCTCTTTGATCAATGGACATCGGTTTTTTAAGAAAACCGATGTCTATTTGATCAATGGACATCAAATTTTTAGGAAAACGGATGTCTATTTTATCAATGGACATCAGTTTTTTGCAAAAATTCGATGTCTATAATTATTATTTTTTATAAAAAAAAAAATTATGCTGTTGCCCATATTAGTCGTACACATGATGACAATGCAAAATGATTCCATAATCAACAAAAAATATCTGTATACAATCAATCGGTTATCCAAAGCCAATTACAAAAAAATTTCATCATAATGTGTCGAATTTATTTAGACGACTAACCTATACAAAAATATAAACTGATATGTATACTGTCTAATTGTTTAAAAAAAAGCCGAAGAGACAAGACTACTTGGCAGCCTCAGATTTGCTCATCTCCCATTGGGCATATTACCAAGAGAATCTGGTTCAACACATCAAAGTTAACGAGAAAACAAAATATCAACATAGAATATCCTATATAACTAACGGGACACATACATTACTGTATTTTAAGTATCACAACTACTAGCAATACACTCACCTGAATGTGAGGAGCTTGGAACATTTTCTATATGGCCGCTTCAACTTCTGCCATACCGACAAGGGTTTTTCCTGAAGGTTCATAAACAGATGCATTTTCCCAAAAATTAGCTCCAGCAGCATTAAATATTCCATTATAAGCGATAAGGTCGGGGAATGGATCAATGGGTAACACCATCTCTTTTCCTCATCTTCGGTTCAACTAGCAATGGCCTCCAACAAAGACCTATAAACAATTGTCCACGAGGTTCATAAATATTATTAGAATTAGAATTAGCTAAATATTTCATACTCTCAGTAATGGTTGCAGCATCAACCTCACAAGTAATATGATTCTACCCTGACTAAGCAACTAAAGAGAGGATCACCTAACTAATCTAGTAGCTATCTACGTTACACTACACTAATGCGTGTTTATCTCAAATTGTTTATAGCTTTGAGGCCATCAAGCACCTAAAGTTAACTATACCTGACAAAACATATTAGTTATTATAGTTATAGGTCGCTTGCTCTGTAGTAATTCATCAGTTTCGCAGTACTTTCCAACTATCCTACATGAACTTCCTAAAGAGGACAAGGTATAAATAATGAGAGCAGCTAAATCAAACACCAAGTACTAGATTTATACTACATTATTGATGCACAAGAGTAAAGAATGACAAACCTTCAGCTTTACTATTACTCCGTATTCTTTAAGTTCTTTAAATCCTCGCTTTCTGCAAAATGAATCCTTTTAGAGTGTGGAATGAATGCTATTTCTGTACAAGATTTCAATATTTTACTATTTAGTCACAATCACATGAAAGCAAATAAAGAAGACTAATGTAAATTCATCATTACACTCTTCCGTATTACCAGTATATGTAAAATGAAGTGAAATATGGCGAGAAAAATACGAGTTTGGGCGAGAAATGCACCTTGGAAACAGTGTGCGGTGATGAAAAAATAAAGGCTTGTTATTAGAAGAGTTGAACTGTAATAAAAAGGAGGTTACCTGGAGCCTTCTTGCTCTCAGCTTCATCCAATAAGCCTACTAAAACAGCTTCATCTTTTCCCTAATCCCTTCTACAACTCTAAAACTTGGAACATTACTGCAAGCATTTAGCGTCAAAGTTGGGTATCCATATCTTGTTTTGTATTTTAGCTGCTTCAGCAACAAAAGTATGAATTCGACGTTGCAAATTAAAACCAGATTCAAAGAAGCAGATAGAGAAGTAGAACCTGTCTCTCCTACAGGTCAATTTGTGTCCTTGGCGTTTTGGAATCCGAAGTTCCGATTCACATTGACATATCTGGCACAATGAAACTACTTCAAGATGTGTTCTTGCCGATCAACTCGAGATTTTCATCTATAATGGTAAGTTCACCTTTCTCCCTCACCATTTTGCCCTGATTTACATCTGCAATTTTCACTAAAACATGAGAGTTTCCACATTTCCAACAAGGCCCAAGATCAATGCTTCATGAGAGTTTCCACATTTCCAACAAGGCCCAAGATCAATGCTTCGGCTATGGGAATCAGACTATGCGCCTCAAGGCGTAACAGACGGCGAATTTCTACCCCCAAGGAGGTCAAACTAATTTGCATTGTGACACACATTATATATTTTTTCTTTCACCAAGTTTGTATTAGAAGGTTGAGCAAAGGCAAAGTTTTTCGAAACTTTTTCCATTCCAAAGAAAAATCAACATTTTCAACCCCAAAAAAATATGAATTTTGTCATTTCCAGAAATTGTATTATTGCTCCATGAATTTAAAATTGAACAAGAAGCCAATAATCTGAGTAGCATAAAACAGGCATAATTGCAGATTATATGAGATTAAATAGACGCAAAAGCATAAATTACTCCCTCCGTCCCAGAATCCCGGTCATTTGTTTATCGAAAATCCATTTTTGATATCTCTATTTTGGGAATGCAGTAATTTGATTATCCACACTGTCCACTATCCAATAATGGCCCCCTCCTCTTTCCGGTCTATGTTCCAAAACCAAAGGTAAACAAATGACCGGGGGACGGAGGGAGAACGAGAAATCATGCAAAATTATGAGAATGCAAGGTTAGATATCAAATTATGAATGGAAAATGTTTCAATGAGTTTCCATGTGGATTGACAAGTAGTGAATAAAAAACATTTCGAAAGCATTAAAGGAAGAATCTAAAGAGCTTACAGTATGTGAGGACACTCCAGATTAAGAACTTGGCACGATTGATTTTTCAAATTTGGGAATTTTTAAATTAGATCAAACTCATATCTGACACGGTCTTGATGCAAACACAGGTACATGATAAGAAAGGTGAAACAATGGAAAAGGGTGAAAGTGGACCTTCAAGAGCATATTCATGTTCCCAACGTCCCGGATGGTTTGTCAATAGAATGAAATCAGGTACAAAATATTCAAGAGCATATGCAAATTCAAGAGCATATTCATGTTCCCAACGCTGCATTAATGAACTGCATTTGAATCACCCATAAACCCTAACTAATTAAAATGAAATCAGGTACAAAATAAGAAGTGCTAATTATGACAGTGGAATTTGCAAATAACAGAAAGACGGAAAAAAATCCATAAATTGAAAATGGTTTATAATTAATTTGAGCATGGAATTACCGTCGATTGATGCGAGAAAGTCCCTTAATAACCGCCCCATTATAAATAACCCTAATTCCGTGCCATTGAATTATCGACGACTGATTAGGACAATTGATTTGGGGCTTTTAGTCGTGCTTAAGCCCTATAGCAGATGAAGAAGGTAGTCGGTTGCGAGGCCAATGAAGATCGTAATTGATTAGAGATAAGGTGGGTTTGACTGAGCGGAGAAAGAAGATGAAGATGGGGAGATGGCGGGTTTTGGGGGTTAAGGTTTGGGAGTGAGGGTGAGGGAGAGGGAGAGGATTTGGGGAAGAATTTAGGTAGTCGAAATTATAAGTGATGGTGGTGAGGCAGATATTTTTGTCGCCTATAATTTTCATTTTTGATGCACATTGATTAAATGAAATGTCCCATGTCCATGACTTTTGTATAGACATGGGTTTTATTAAATGTCACATGTCCTTTAAAATCAGAAATAATGGACATGTGTTTTTTAACGCAACCGATGTACATGTAATTATATGCACATCAGTTTTTTGCAAACAACCGATGTGCATGTTATGTACATCGGTTTTCCAGATAATCCGATGTCCATCGACTGATGTCCATAACGAGTTTTGTAGTAGTGCAAGAGGAGGCATTAGAACGGTTTCTAGTGTTGATAGTGCACTTGTGGCTCAGCTGGAAGCCATAAATGCCAGATTTGATAAACTTGAGTTGCAGGCTACGGGGGATCAACAGACGGTTCACTTGTTGATTAGACAAGAGACCGTCTCATGTGAGAGATGTGGTAGTAATGATGGTCACACTGCTGTAGACTGTTTAGCTGAAAAGGAGCAGGTTTTTGCCTTTCAACAATATAGGCAAGGGGGCTCCTATTATAATAATCAAGGTGGAGTCCATCCTAACTTGAGATGGACAAGTCAAAATGTATTGAATCCTTCACCTCCACCTTAGCAGCAACAAGCTTAGGTACCACCTCACAAAGCTCAACAACAAGGCTTCCAAAAGCCTCCAACTTTCCCGCCGTCGCAACAAGGTGCCTCTTCTAGTGTCATAAGTGATGTAGCTGAGTTGAAGTCGATGATACAATCATTGACCATCCAATTGCAGAAAAGTGACCAACAGAAAGATGCCTCTATTAAGTCACTCGAATTACAAATAGCTCAACTGGGTACCAATCAAGCTTCTAGGCAACCGGGTCATTTACCGTCCCAACCTAATAAGAAACATCATGAGACGGTAAATCTGATAAATCTGAGGTGCGGTCTTTCTTATGAGGGACCCAAAATGCCAAGTCAAGATACTGAAATTTCAGACCCGGAAATTGAAATAACTGCTCGTGAACATTCGTCCTTGGACGAAACAGTGCTGACACCAAGAAAAGTTCTCGATCGACTGATTTCTGGTGGTCGATCGAGGGAAAATGCCGAAGAAGTACTCGATCGAGAAGGTGAAAGTGCTCGATCGAGCACTGTTGAAAAAGAAGATTTTGATCGAGTAATTGAAAATGCTCGATCAAGCAAAGTTGATGAGAAAGTTACTCGATCGAGAGGAACTGATGCTCGATCGAGTAAAAATGATGCTGATTGCGAGAATTATTTGGCAAAAAGAAATGAAGGACTAGCTATTCCCATCACGGTCCCATTCCCGAGGCGATTGCAGAACAAGAAGATCGATCAACAATTCAGTAACTTTGCTAAAATATTAAAAAGTCTTCATGTTAATGTTCCTTTCGCCGAGTTGCTAACCCAGATACCCTCTTATATGAAATTTATGAAGGAAATTTTAACACGTAAGAGGCATATCAATTATCATGAGACGGTGGCTTTAACCGAAGCGGGCACTGCCCTAATTTAAAATAAGATTCCACCTAAATTATCTGACCCGGGTAGCTTTTCTATTCCATGTCATGTTGAGACCCATTTAATAGATAATGCATCATGTGATCTGGGAGCTAGTGTGAGTGTCTTACCGTTGTCTCTCGCTAAGAGACTCGGTTTGACCAAATTTCATTGTACTAACATGACCGTGCAGATGGTGGACCGTACTTTATCACGGCCTTTAGGTGTCTTAGAGGACATACCTGTTAAGATAGGGAAATTCTCTATACCCTCTACTGACCCTGACATGGATCCTCCAATAGATAATATTGAATCATGTGCTGCGATTTTAATACCTCCGCCTCAGACTAAGAGCAATATGGAGGACCATTCTGTCGTTTCTGATGTAACAAGTATAGGCGGAGTGAACATTGGAGATCCCGGTGATAGAGGTATAATGAAATTTAAGCTCACTGCCAAGGAAGATGCCAAGGATATGAGCCATGAAAAGAGAAAGCAGGACAAAGGAAAGAAGAAGGTGAAAGCGTATGTTGATGCAGATTACTCTTCTTCAACTAGTTCAAGTTCATGGAGATAAAAAAGGACGGTTCGCGATGCTGGGGGGGCCTCCTCCAGTCAGAAGCCCTCTTTTGGGCTATTGAAGTGTTTCGGAAGATGATACGGGAAGCTGTCCCGTTATAAAAACAATTTGTAATTTCGGATTTTGTTAGACATTTTAATTGCATTTAGGCAATAGCTTAGTTTAGTTAGATCTAAATAGCGTAAGACCAAATATAGACTGCTGCTGTGAATTTGGTATTTTCGGGAAGTATTTTCTGTGTTTTTATGCAGGTTTGGGGAAGCTATCTGACCATTGGGATGCGTGCCAAAGGAAAAGCCCTCGATCGAACCTTTTTTGTGTTCGATCGAGCAAATTGCCCAGAAAAAACCCTCAATCGAGTGACACACTGTACTCGATCGAAATGTCAAATTTGAGGGGTTTTCGATCGAGTTGTCATGTACTCGATCGAGTAGAATTGAGGAGCTAATGTCCTCGATCGAACAACCCCTTGTTCTCGATCGAGTAGAATTCATGGAGAAGGAAGGAGCATTCGATCGAGCTTTATCAAAGCTCTCGATCGAGCAGAATGTCGAGGAAAGCCCTTGATCGAGTGGTTTTAAATCACTCGATCGAGTAACAACCGCTGATTATAGCATGAGGGAGTATTCCTTTTCCCTATTCTATTTCATTATTCAATCTTTCTTCTTCTTCCCCTGCGCGATAAACCCCAATCCCCAACCTCAAACTACCATTTTTCTTCCCCTTTTTACCAAGTTAATTACCCAAATTCATTCCTTGTAATCAATTAAGTCAATCCCCCTTATTTACCCCTTGAAACTTCGTCTAATTTGCGGGTTTTCTGAGGGATTAAGGTTTGATAAATCGAGTTTTATTCGATTAATTGGTGTTTATTTGTTGATTTTAATTACAATTTTTAACTACGAGAATGACATGGAAATGCGTGCATAAGAGGCCAAAAAGGACTCTATAAAATGCACGTATCAGCCTTATTCTTTACCTCTTGGTGCCGATTCTTCTTCTAAACTCTCTTTTCATTTAACTTGGAAGCTACTCTTGTACCCTCCCAACTTGTCCTTTGTTCCTTGCTTATCCTCCCTTAATGCCTTGTAGATAGTTCCCTTTCTTTTGTGGAATGTTAACCTTGGTGGGAAAATTTGGCTTTGAGGAGTTTGTTTATGGTTGACCCATGACCCTGGTTTTCAGAGGTTGTGATATTAGAAAGACTTAGGTAGTGTGATGAGACATACTTTGTGATTCTTATACCTAGTTCCTTGATAAAGTGAGTATAATCGATTGGTGGATTTTGTGTGTTAAGTGTGAGTTGCCTATGATACTAAGGTTATATAACTTGGCTTTGTTGTTTATATTTGGGATTTGAAAGCTTAGTAAGTTGAGCGTTGTTACTTTTGGAGTAAACATGACGTAAGGTTTATGATTTGAGTTTGGAAAGAGATACCTTTAGGATGTTGATAGCCATACATAGATTGGTGTTTCCTTTTGACGTTTGTTAGGTATGAGTATAGCTTTGTTAGTGGTTTTAATCTTGTATTGTGGAGATCGTTGTGGATGTTTAGTAATTGGGAATTGTTGAATCACAAGCGTAGTGAAGTACTTTGTTTCATGGAGTAGCTTAGATCTAAAGTGGCGTAAGTTATCTTGAGGAATCCTTTGAGGTAATGTGGTTGTGAGATTTATTTTATTAGGAAGTTTTCGGAACCGTTTAGGGTGATGTTGTTATTTGAGATTCGAGTATCTGGCGTTTCCTTGTTGTCTAATTTCCCTTCTTCTTTGATCATAAGCGTTACCGTTCTCATTTCCTCGATTCGTCGTTCTCCTCCTTTAAGTTGATGATGGTAACTTATAAAAACTCTATCTTTTACATCCTTGTTGACTTAACTTCAACCCTTGCCCCTAGGAAGTTCATCGTAGCTCTTTTGTTGGTTAAGTTTTGACTATCTTAGCGTACCTTGTATCTATGATGTCTAAGTTACTTTTCATATCGTACAACTTCTAAACTTTCAAGCTACCATTTTTGGTTTATTGTTAAGAATTTATATTGCTCTTACAAAACTTTACCTATTTTAAAGGTTTGAAAATGAAAATTTGATTTAGTTCCCTATTTGTTCCTTGAGTATAGACTTCTTTATCATGATCTTAAATTGCTAAACCCGAGATTTCTTTTAATTTTATCCAATTTCTAACTAACTTTGATCTATTTATGATTTCTTTGTCAAAGTTTAATGTCATATTTTCAAGAATTTGACTCCTTTTTTTAGTTCAACCATGAATCTTTTAATTTTCATTTGGCTTTTGCAAAAGAAAATTTGAGTGGATTACCTTTTTCATTTGGTTTTAACGTTGATGAGATGTTAGGACTCGTTATTTTAAAGGCGTCTAATAACCTGTCCTACGCTTGTCGGTGAATGATTTTTGTTTTGAACTGGTCTTTGACTTGGAAAGTTAGCGTTCTTGTGTGCACGACAAGAGCAATTTCGTTCCATGAATGAGACTTATACTTTTGAAAACCCTTCATTGATGTTTTTAGAAGTATTTTTACTCTTGGATTTCTGCAAATAATTTGGTTTTTGACATTGTCTTTGATTTAGAATGTTGATGTTCTTGAATGCGCAACGAGAGCACTTCTGTTCCTTTGATGAAAATCTGGTTTTGTCGGAAAATTCTACTTGAAACTTTTGAAAGAATTTTAATTCTCACAAAGAGCAACCTTTTAATGTTTTAGTTTCCGATTTTAAAAAGGTCCAGTTTCATCTTTATAACCTCTCATCTTCTACTTTCAAGTTTCGAGGACGAAACTTTTTAAAAGGTGGGTGATTGTAACACCCGCGAATTTCTCATTTTAACATTTATAATTTATTTAACCCTTCAATTACTTTATTTTATATTTTCAAATTTCTTAATTTAATTAATTATAAATTTAAGCCTAATTTTTATAACATTATAATTTATGGCGTAATTTGTATGAAAATATAAATATTTTATTAAATTATATTTTTTAAGGCATAATTTATATAAGAATATATATATTTTAGTTGGATAATAATAGTGACGGTAATAAAAATAATAATAATTCCTGTCTTAAATTATAGTAGGTTTGAGACATTTTTCCGTCTAGCAAAAGACCGTCGCATTTCAATTGTGAATCTTAACTAAACTCGGACCAACCATATATCGACAACACATACCACCTACTCTCTCACCTTCCACATTATTATTATTATTATTATTATTATTATTATTATTATTATTGTTATTGTTATTGTTATTGTTATTGTTATTGTTATTGTTATTGTTATTGTTATTGTTATTGTTATTGTTATTGTTATTGTTATTGTTATTGTTATTGTTATTGTAATTATTGTAATTATTATTATTATTATTATTATTATTATTATTATTATTATTATTATTATTATTATTATTTTAGTACCTCCCGTCCCCACCCCCTGCTTGCTCCCTTTCCTTTTCGTTGAATCAGCAGCAAAGCAACCACAACAACAAAACAATAGCAACATCCGTATAAACCAATAAACACCATTTCCGTCACCTTCAAGCTCAGATTCCGTCTGCATTTCTCAACCGTTTTCCTTAATTTTTGCACCAATCTCTTCCTCTTTCCTTCCTCCTTCTTTCTAGGTAAGAAAGCCTCGTTTTTGTAGTGGTTTCGTTTTTCGCCCTCTTATAAAATAGTCGTCTTTTAGCTTCTTTATCCCGTTTTCTTGCTCTCCGATGAAGGATTTGAAGACCCGGAGCAGTTTGAGTCGGAAATCGTGTTCGTTGAGGAAGTTATAAGGGAACGGTGATAGGTTACTCGACAAAAACGTCGAAATTCCGTCTTATGTGTCGTTTTATGTGTTCCTTTTCTGATAAAGTTTGTTTCTTTACATTTTTCTCATTTGTATAATAAACTTCGTCTCACATTGGTGTTGGATTGGGACCATTTTGAGCCCCGATCACTGTCTTGAGCTCTGTTTACTTAAGCTCGGTTGATGGCTCGCAATGACGGGTAAATTGGCCTGCTTTCACAATTGTCTTGGGTATCGTTGGGATGAATTTAGGGGTTGTTGTTCATATTTTTATTTGTGCTATATTTCCGTTGCAGATTAATGTTTGAAACGGACTGGTTTAAGGCGGCATATTACTCTGCTTCAGACCGGCTTTTGGTGGCTTGTTAGGTGGTTGTTTGTGACTGAGTTGGGTCGCAAGGATGAGTGCTTGGGGCGGGTTTATGAGAACGCAAAACTGGACATAAACTGTGTAAGTTTCGGGACTGTGTTGGGTCGTAGGAATGAGTGTCATTAGGACTGTTTTTACTGTGCTTTTTAGAACTATTTTGGACAGCCCATTCACGGCTGCAATTAGTCCGGAATGGGACTGTTTTGAGTACATTTGAGTTGAGAACTTGTAGTGTGGGAATTGGTTGTTGTATGTGTAAATTATTAACTTCCGTCTCAAGCTTGCCTATGAATTTCCCTTTGCTAGCTACATGGTACCTTTCAATTGGGTAAATGGTTATGGTTGTTGTTGTGGAGGTCGGTAAACTGCCATGAGGTTGCTGTCCACAGCCTGCTCTTGGCTGCACACGGTTGTGTTGCATTGTGTGGTAGCTTGGGCTAGTTGGGTGGTTGTTTTGGTGAGGTGTGGCCTTGGTCACGTTTTGTGGTGTGTTATCTTAGCCGTGAATCGTCGAGTTGAGCCGTGTCTGTAGAGCTTGAGTTTGGTGCCATATATTCATGTTGGGATTGATTTATTTGAATTTCCGTCTTGTGTTTCATATAATGGAATTCATCATTTATCGTTCATTTATATACGTTTTTCTCACATGGTTTATATTTGTGGAATTCATTATTTAATTGTCTCATTTATTTATGAAATGACATGTTTTCCTTATAAAACGAGTTCAATTTAATTATTCTATGCTCATGAATATTGGTGATTAAATTATTTAAATTTCCGCCTCATATCTATCATGACGTAGATATTTCATGCCCGTTTATTACATTTATTTTCAAGTACTTTATGAGAATTAAAAGAAATGTTATCACAATGTTAATAGAAGGTTCAATTGAATTTATTCCATTTTGGTCACTTGTGCTGTTCTGGCAAGTGCGGTTTTTGGTCACTTGTGCTGTTCTGCTAAGTGCGGTTTTTGGTCACTTGTGCTGTTCTGGCAAGTGCGGTTTTGGTCACTTGTGTTGTTCTGGCAAGTGAGTTTTATCATTGTCGCCCTACCAGGGGAATTATATTTATTGAGTAGTAAAGGGTTTGCTTAGTTATAGATATTGTCAATTGTTTGGATGTAAGAGTCTTGGTACTATCGGATACTAGAGGTGAGATGCAAGCCTCCTAGTTGCGATATGATCGCCGGGATTGATGTTCCCATCCGCTCTTATGGTGAGATGCAAGCCTCGTTTTCCTTGATGGTGACCGAAACTCTTGACACAAAGTTTGATTTTTTTTTGCAACAACTATAATGTAGAAAGCTATTGTTACCATGAATTAAGCAAAAGCATGAAATTAATTGACACACCTCAAGCACATTAGTGTAGATCTAACAAATTCAAGATGAAGGAATAAGAAGAAGAATGGTTAACTTACATTGCTAATTAGGAGAGATTGAAACGAAAATTGTGAGCGAAAAACTTAGCCAAGTAGCAAATCACCAAAAATGGTGTTCTAGAATTATTTTTAGAGGAATTTTGGTGTTGTTGGAATAAGGTGAAAATGAGATATGAAGAAGATAAGGAATGAAGAAAAACGGGAATCAAACCCGTGTAATTCCCAGCCTAGTTCCACTTGATCGAGTGGCGAGTTCACTCGGTCGAGTGAACTTTCACTCGGTCGAGTGGGAGTTTACTTGGTCAAGTGACCTGCTTTCCAGAATGTTCCCACCTCCTGGAAAGTAGTCCACTCGGTCGAGTATCAGGCCCACTCGGTCGAGTGCACCATAACTCGATCGAGTATGGACTCGTACTCGGTAGAGTGGTTGCTTAAGGGTCAAAATTTCGAGTCGAAATAGGACTATGAAATTCCTGCAACACAAAGAGGAGGTTCGGGAGTCAACCGGCTACCGGCGACTCACCGAGTTAGTTCATACGTCATCCTATTTACTATTTTTGGTACGATGTTGTAGCACTAGTAACTATTCTATCAACATATTTCACCAACCATACACAAAATTCACACACCAAAGTGTACTAATCGTTTCCAAGCATATTGTTCATATTAATCTAGCATCCAATTCCCATACACATTCATACATTATGGAGAAACAACTACACCATACAAATGCTCAAGGTAAATCAAACATCCATGCAACAATGTAACTTCATATAGCGTTCACCCACATCTTTAACTACCCATGTGGTGACCAACAGAGGCAATAGGCACTAATTTTGATATGAGGGCGCCCACTCATATAAAACCGATCTCCTATCGTACTCAAGTCGAGTTCATTTTATTAGACACACCAAGGTTCATTTTGGTTCATTGGTTTAGGTTCCAAAATCATCGCTCTGATACCACTTTGTAACACCCCTTTCTTACCCGGCCAAGGTAATTGGGATATGTTACCTTCTCGGTTTCCCGAGACGGTAAATCGGAGATACGATAAAGAAACATTTATTATAAATAACAAGTTTAGTGATTACAAACCATTAATTAATGAATGAAATACAACTCATGGCTACTATAATTATCTAACTAGTGATATCCATCTCGTGACTCATCGAGCTCGTCCCATCTCCCGCGCACTATCCAACAATCTGTACCTAACCTGCTCCCCATATGACCAAAGGACATCATATGGATCAACACATGCCACCCCAAAAGAGACAGGTGACAAACACACAGACACAACAAATGTCAGTTTTAATAAATAAATAAAAGATGACACGACTCATGTGTGAACATAAAATATGACTACTAATGTGAATGAGACACCAACACGCCACCGTCACCACTACGATACCAGGACACACCTAGGCATACCGACCACCACACTGGTACCGGAATATGTCCAGACATGCCAACCGAATCCCCTACCAGATGTCATTTCTCCACCACAGGCGTCCCTCCAAACTCAAGCCATTAATATGCACATCCCTCTTGGAGTGGGAAGCTCCAAGAGGCGACTCAAGCGTAAGATGGTCTCCCAATCGTCTTACGTCTTCAAAACAACAACAATAACAACAACGACAACAACGACAACTACAACAACAACAACAACTCCTCCAATATATATGATAATGACCAATACATGAACCACAACCCAACATATCATAATCATCCTCTTAATAATGTGATTACCACTAAACATGTTATAATGCAAATATCCTAATTATGCAAAACTAACTATAACATCAACATAAACAACACCACATTATTGAAACCGAGTAGGATTAACCTACCTTTTTGCATAATCCATAAGCTAGGCGAAATCACCAAGCATCCATCTCACAAAGCCGTCTCATCCTACATAGATTACATAATAACTATCACAATGCATTCCATACTAATATATACTACAAAGCCCCTTATTACTACCCCTTAACTACCCCAAATACACTTACTAATTGCTAATTAACTTCCCATGACGAATTCCCCCAAAAGTTAGGGTTTAAGGACTTGAAAGGGAGAGATCTTTACCTACTAAGTGAAGGAGGTGAAGAGGAAGGTGGTAGATTTTCAAATCCTAGCTTGAATCCTAAGTAGAAGGTGTTTGTAAGGGTTTTAGAGAGAGAGAGAGAGATGAGGGAGGTTGGAGAGATAAGGAGGAAGGTGGAAATGATTTTAAGGTTAGGGGTGAAAGGGATTAAATCCCTTGTTCTAAAAGCAGCGGCACTCGACCGAGTGCCGAGTACACTCGGTCGAGTGGACTCACTCGGCCGAGTAGCACTCCACTCGGTCAAGTGTACCGTTCACTCTATTGAGTAGACCCACTCGATCCGCTGCAACACCAATCGGTCTAGGCTCGGTTCTAGTGTAAGGCTATCTTTCCTTTTCGAGTTCTCTCTTATCGGTCTAAACCTCCTCTCACGTGTCCCGAGGTATAAGTAAGGGTCCTATAAAGGCCGGGTATTACAAAACGGCATTCTATGGTATGCACATGTTCTAAATGGGCAAGTGAAAGTGGTTTTGGATTGGTCATCCAGCTTGATAGGGATTTAAAAGTAGCCGGAACACCCATCAAAAAAGCAATAAAATTATTTCCCTCCCAACCTTTATAGCATTTGATCTAGAAAGGTAGTGGGAAGTGATCTTTGAGTGTTACCGCATTGAGGCGGCGGTAGTAAATGCATACCCTCCACCCCGTTTCAAGCGGGTGGGAATTAATGCTCCTTGGGTCTTTTTGACTGCCGTCATGCCAGCTTTCTTGGGTACCACTTGGGCGGGACTTACCATTGAGAGTTTCTTACTGGATATATGATGCCCATTTGAAGGAGCTTGATGATTTCTTCTTTACTACCTCGATCATTGGTGGGTTTAATCGCCTTTGAGGTTGCCTCACCGACTTTGCATCCGCCTCCAATCTTAACTTGTGCATGAATAGGCTCGGACTCTTCTCTTTTATGTCGGTGATGCTCCAATCGAAAGCTTATTTGTGCTCCTTCAACATGTTCACCAACCTTTCTTCTTGCTCTCCCTTAAGTTGGTTTGAGATGATTAATGGGAGGGTTTTGTTTGCGCCCAAACATACATACTTGAGGTGGGTGGGAATAGGTTTTAGATCACTTTTGGATGAGTTTATAGTGGAGGGTAAGGGTCTTTCAAGGTTGGCTCCCAAAGGGAGAAATGATTTGTAATTGTTTGGCTCTTAAAGGGCAAAAACTTCCTTTTGATCCTGTGGAAACCACAGGTTGCGACCCCACCACAGGCTATGATCTACGTCGTAGGCTGCTGCCCTTGACGCAGGCTACGGTTTCTTCTGCCTTGCTTCTTTTGTATTTTCCCCTTTTCCTCTTCCATAGGTTCTTCCATTTCCAAAGCTTTGATATAGTCCTGCACATTATTAGATAACAACATCCACAAGCCTTCTTGCTCAAAATTGTTAAGTGGGTCCCTTTGACACAATTTATAGACACATTGGACAATTGGTTCAATTTTATCAATAAAATAGCATGAGTGCGAGTCATAAAGTTGTTTCATAGCATCATAAACGTTGTAAGTGAGTCTTTTCCCTTTGAACTCCATAGTCAAATTCCCATTCGAGACATCAAATTTTATCTGAGACGTTTTCATGAAAGGTCACCCTAACAAGATTGGGGTTGCTCTAGCATCGACTTCCATGTCAAGGACATAGAAGTCAGCCGTGAAGGTGAGGTGGTCAACCTCTACTAGTACATTCTCCACCATTCCCTTAGGGTAGATGTTTGAGCGGTCCGCCAATTGGATTACTACGTCTTTTTAGTCAATGGGAGTAGTCCTAGTGTCTCATAAAGAGTTAAAGGCACGACATTTATGTATGCACCTAAATCTAACATAGCATGTGTGAAGCACTTTTTCCTAATAGAGCATGGGATAGTGAACATCCTCAGATTGCCACACTTCTTAAGAAGTGGCTTTTTGAAAATGGCGGAGACGTGTTCACTAATCCTTACCTTTTGAGTACCTTTCTTTGAGTTTCTCCTAGGTGTGCAAAGTTCCTTTAATAACTTTATATACCTAGGCATGCTTTTCACAAGGTCGAGTAGAGGGATATTAACCTCACATTTTCTAAATGTCTCATAGAGGTCGGAATCATGGTCTATTTTCTTAGAACGTGTAAGGGCACTCGAAAAAGGTACCTCCTAGATGTGATCCATTACTATTTCCTCAAGTTGGTCCTTTGGAGGTGCACATGCTTCTTCATCCTTGCTAAATGTTGAAGTTTCTTGTTCTTTCTCATTGACCCTTGTTGATGGTGCTTTCCCTTGCTCTACCACGAGCTCTTCCTCTTCTTCAACTTGATCCAACTCCCTTTCCCTTGACTTTGCTTTCCTCTTCTTATTTGGAGGAGTGTCAAAGACTCTCCCCTTTCTCAAGGTCATAGCACTTGAATTTTCCCTTGGAGGGGGAATTGTTGAAGGAATTGATGTGGAATGTCTTGTCTTATCCTTGACAATCTGTTAACAAATTTTGCCAAGTTGATTCTTTATATTCTTGAATCTAGCCTCATTGAGATTCTTGTCATTTTCCGCCCTTTTGTCCGAATCAGCTTGCCTCTTTAATAGGAGTTTAAGAATCTCCTTGGTAGACAAGTCGTCCTCATTTTGAGAAAAAGTACTCCCTTTTGTTGGAAGTTGTTGTTGTTACTTTGGTTGCCAAAATGGAAGGATCCCCCTCGTCCTTGGTTTTGATTTTGAAAGTTGGAATTTTGGTTTCTTTGAAAGTTGGAATTTTGGGCTTGTTGGAAGTTTTGGTTCCGGTTTTGGTTTTGGAAATTTTGGGTACAATTTTGTTGATTGGAGTTTTGGCTTCTTAGATGGTTGAATTGCCCATTTTCAAAACTCTTGGATTTGTCACCACCCTAACTAAGAAGAGGATTGCCTCTAGATTCAATATTGTATGAATTTTCACTTAGGTCATAGTTGTAGTAACCTCCTCCGGATGGGTTTCTAGAATTGTAGTTACAATGCCCCATTGCACTCAAATTTTTAACTCCAAATCCTTCCTCTATCATAATGGGACAAGTCTCTATAGGATGAGGTCCTTGAAAAAAACCACACTCAATTTGAGATCATTGGCCTCTTCCAACATCTTGATTTTTGTTCACCAAACTAGCTACCAATTGTGTGAGGTGACTCACATCATTCTCAAGCTTTTGGGTGGGTGAAGAAGATGTCCCTATGGAACAGACATTCCTTGATCCACATTCTTTTTTCCTCTCATAGTTACTTGTGCTAGCGGCTAGCTTCTCAATGATTTCATTGACTTCCACCATGGAGTAATTATCCACTCCTCCACCAGTAGATGCATTTACTAGTCTTTGGTTTTGTTGAGTCAAACCTTGGCAAAAGTTGACTAGAAAATCATCCCCACTCAAACCATGGTAAGGGCATTGAGCTACCAATCTCTTGAAGCTCTCCCAATACTCATTGAGGGTCTCATCAACCTTTTGTTCAACGGTTGTAATGGCGTTCATGGCATAATTGTGCCTTGAATCCGATAGTACTTATCAAGAAAAGCCGACTTTATGGCCTTCCAAGTGGGAGTGGATTTTGCCGAAAGGTAAAACAACCCATCTTTTGCCGCATCTTGTAGAGAAAATGGGAAGGCCCTGAGTTTGAATTGGTCCTCCGTTATCCCATTTGGTATGGCCTCCTTGCACATCATGTGAAACGCTAAAAGGTGATGGTTTGGGTCATTACCGGCATGACCATGAAATTTGGGAAGGTTGTGGATAAAGAATCCCTTCAATTCGAAGTTTGCATTTGCTCCCATTGGTGGGTAGGCAATACAAAGAGGTTTCTCATCATAATTCCTTGCTCTCAACTCTCTAATGGTCCTTGTGTCATTCACCATTGTTGTTGAAAACCAAATTTCCAAGGGTGAAACGTAAATTGGTTCCGGTTCCGGTCTCTCCTCACATTCCTTCCTTCTTCTTTGAGGTCTTTGGTAAAATGGGTAAGTGAATAACCAATCGAACGAACTTCTTGGACTTGGGTTAACTTCTTGATCAAGATGGCCTTCTTGATTATTAGGAATAAACTTCACTTCACACTAAACAAGAATCGTTAGAATTACCACTTAATTGACACAAGTAAAAGTGAGATAAAGGAGGATTAATTATGCAAAACACACAACAAGTTTTAGCTATGTTGCCTTCCCTGGCAACGGCGCCAAAATTTGATAGCATAAAAATCGGGTGTCGTTAAATCCACTAATTAACCTATCAAACTAACAATTTATAAACCTAACTTGACTCTACTAACTTCTAATTAAAACGATAGTAAAGTGGAAGCAAGGGTCGAACTCAAGAGAAAGACCTTTAGCCAAGACTCGATTTTTAGACTATTAACCAACTATTAATTCAACACTAATGACTAATTAAGACTCCACACTTAACACTAATCACAAACACTGAGTATAAACAATGATGAACATGTAGAAAGACATAAAAGGTAGGGGATTGGTTGAAAGTAGCATAAGAACACTAAAGATGTAAACTTGTACTATTGTGACAATTTGACAAACACTTAGAATGCAAGAAATCAATATGTGAAAGAAACTTGGTGTAATTCTTTCTTAGTAATCCAAACAATGATGAAGCTTGACTCTTTTCTCTCTATTATTATCTATCCAATACTAACATCTCAAGAAATTGACACACATAACTAAACCGTATATATGAGTCCTTCAATTCTAACCACAAGTCATTAAACCATGAATGAAATAGAATTGAGAATGAAGATTTTACCAAGAGATGTAAGCTAGAAAAAATTCCTGATAGATTAAACCATGCTAACAAAAAACTACATGTAATTTCCTACTTTTTATATGAATCCTTTAAACCAAATTAACATACAACAAGGTTACTCCAAATAATTATACATAGATTAAACCATTTCTCTAGAATTGCACTAATTAAGTAAACAAGATGCAAGGATGATCAAACCACACATTCATTCACTTAACATATGAAAATAAGAACAAGGAAAGAACAATAGATAAATTAAGAGAATTAAGAGTCTTACAGTATCAAAGTTGGATACTTTGATTAAATTACACCAAGATATGAGAATATTAGCTCCTCATAATTAACTTACAACCCAAATATTGAAGAAAGATTGACATAAAATGGAAAGATTAAGTCTCTAATTACTACAAGATTAGAGTAAAGCATAAGATCCCTCAGAACTTCAAAGTATTTAGCTATATATATGGTTGCACGACCTTCTAAGTTAAAACGTCATTTGAGCTTCAAAAGAAATTTTAAGACGGATAAATGGGCTAGGGAGCAGAGGAAACCGCAGGCTGCTGTGAAAGACGAAGGTTGCGGTCAGAGACGCAGGCTGCAGTTTTGATTAGACCCTGCTCTTGATCTTCGTCTTGTGTTTAACTCCCTTGGTCACTT